>NW_027636038.1:28243-78298 GCF_903797595.1 Erithacus rubecula | reverse complement strand
GCCCCCCCCGGCCTGGGGAGACCCCAAAATAAACACGGGGAACCCAAAACAGAGAAACCCCAAAAATACAGAGAACCCCAAATACAGAGACACCCCAAAAATAGAGACCCCGAAATAAACACAGGGACCCCAAAAACAGCACAGGGACCCAAAAAAAAACCCCAAAAAAAGAGAACCCCAAATACAGAGACCCAAAAACAGAGAGAACCCCAAAAACAGAGACCCCAAAATAAACACCGGGACCCCAAAAACAGAGACCCCAAAACAAACACCGGGACCCCAAAACAAACACCGGGACCCCAAAAATCAGCACGGGGACCCCAAAAACAGAGACCCCAAAATCAGACACTGGGATGCCCAAAAACACAGAGAACCCCCAAATACAGAGAGACCCCAAAAATAGAGAGAACCCAAAAACAGAGACCCAAAAATCAGCACAGGGACCCAAAAATCAGCACGGGGACCTCAAAATAAACACAGGGACCCCAAAAAAGAGAGAACCCCAAAAATCAGCGGGGGGACCCCAAAAACAGAGACCCCAAAATCAGCACAGGGATCCCAAAAATCAGCACAGGGACCCCCAAAACTGCACCGGGGACCCCAAAAGCAGCACAGGGAACCCGAAAATACAGAGAACCCCAAAACCAGAGAGAACCCAAAAAATACGGAACCCCAAAAGCAGCACAGGGACCCCAAAATAAACCTGGGAACCCCAAAAATACAGAACCCCCCCCCCCAAAAATAGCGAGAACCCCCCGAAAAATACGGGAAACCCTAAAAACACCCAAAATAATGAACCCCCCAAAAACGAATCCCAAAAATAGAGGGAACCCCCCAAAAATACGAGAACCCAAAAATAACAGGACCGACCCCCCCCCAATATCAGGGCCCCCCCAATACTGGGAACCCCCAAAAAGAGCCGAGACCCCCCCTAAAAAATTACCGGGACCCCCAAATATCGGGACCCCCAAACTCCAGGACCCCCCCCAAAAAAACACCGGGACCCCCCAAATATTGGGAGTCCCCCAAATACCGGGACCCCCAAAACAGTCGCGATTCCCCAAATACCGGCGCCCCCCAAATATCGACACCCGCCCCAAATACCGGGACTCCCCCCCCAAAAATAGCGGGCCCCCCCCCCAAATATCGGGATCCCCAATCCTGGGACTCCCCCCCCCCCCCAATACCGAGAATCCCCAAAATCGGGACCCCCCCAAATATCGGGACCCTCCCCCCAAAAAAAATATCGAGACCCCCCCAAACACCGGGACCCCCCAAAAAGAGCCGGCACCCTCCCCCAGTAACTGACCTGGTCCCAGTCGGTTTTTTGGGGAGGGTCCCGGGGGGGTCTGGGCCAAGCCCCGTCCGAGCCCCCCCCGGGTGGAACCCCCGCAGGGACCCCCGGGAAAGCGCATTGGGAATTGTCAATGAATACTCAACATGTTGATGCATTTAGGGAAGTCTTTTCTGAGTTAGTGTGTGCTCCTGGCTGAACTTCAAGTACCCGGAGATAAGAAACTTTTGTTTTATTGTTTTTGTCTTTGTGTCGGTTTCGCGTGCTGGGGGAGGGGCGGATTTCGCCTGAGGGAAGCAACGTGAGGCCGGGGAGTGGGAGGGGCTGTCCCGCGTCTGGGGGCCTCCCCTGTGAGCTGCAGGGACCAATCGGAGAGCTGATTAGTGATGGACAGCTCGGAAACCAATGAAAAGTATTTCGCTTTCTCAATTCACAGTGGATCAAGTTAACTAATCTCTCCTTCGGCCTCAGGCTCCCGGTGTGGTGCGTGGCCTCTGGCCGAGCCCCGGCCCCCGGCCCGGCCCCAGCTCTGCGGGGAGCCCCCGGCCCGGCCCCGGCTCGTGCTGGGACAGTTTCAGGGGCTGCCCCCGGGGCGCGCGGGGCTCGGCCATGGGGCGAGTGGGGCAACCGTGGAACGGACACGCGGACAAGCGAACACACGGAGAAACGGCCCCGGGGGTTCAGTTGCAACAGCAACAGCGGCAGCAGCGGCAGCAGCAGCGGCAGCAGCGGCAGTGGCAGCAGCGGCAGCAGCAGCGGCAGCGGCAGCAGCAGCGGCAGCAGCAGTGGCGGCAGCAGCAGCGGCAGCAGCGGCAGCGGCGGCAGCAGCAGCGGCGGCAGCAGCAGCAGCAGCGGCAGCAGCAGCGGCAGCAGCAGCGGCGGCAGCAGCGGCGGCAGCGGCAGCAGCAGCGGCAGCAGCAGCGGCAGCAGCAGCAGCGGCAGCAGCAGCGGCAGCAGCGAGTCTACAGATCCTTGGATCTCTTGTTCCTTCTCTTCCTCGGAGTCGCTTTCCCCGACCCTCCCCTTCTTACTCTCCCTCTTCCCGTTCGGGCCATGTTCCGAATCCGCCCCCGGCCCCGGGCGGGGCTGCCCCTGCCCCGTCGCCGTCCCGGCCCCGCCCATCCCCCCCCCGGTCTCGCCTCTGCCCGGCTCTCGCTGTCCTGGCTGTGGCGCTGTTGGCTGGGCATCACTTCTCTTTGGCACCGCTTGTCCCAGCCCCATCCCCAGTCCCATCCCCAGTCCCAGTCCCAGTCCCAGTCCCAGCCCCAGCCCCGGCCCCGGCTCCTCCCGGGGCCTGCAGAGGACACACGCGGCGCGGCCGCTCCCGCAGCCCCCGCTGCAGCTCCTTCAGCCCAAGCTCCGCCAAGGCCTGGGGCGGGTGGGGATGCCCGGCCCAGGACGCTCGGGGGGCGCTCGGGGGCCGTGTCTGGCCCCGGGCCGAGCGCTGACAGCCGCGTGTCGCCCGCAGGGGAGTCGCAGGAGGCGTTGCAGGAGCGGTACCGGATGGGTTCCCTGCTGGACAGCGGCGGCTTTGGCGGCATCTTCCCGGTCACCCGGCTGGCGGACGGCACCACGGTGAGTGGCAGGGGCGGAGGAGGTGGGAGAAAGAGGGAGGAGGAGGAGGAGGAAGAAAAAGACGAGGAAGGGGAGGTTGGAGCGCGGCGTGCCAGGCGGCGAGCTCAGCCTGCTGCTGCCCCTTGGCTCACAGGTGGCCGTCAAGCGCATCCGGCCCTGGGGCGATCTGGTGAGTGAGCGGGGCCAGAGGCTCCATGGACAGCACTCCAAATCTTCCCTGTGCCCCCTCCAGGTGCCAGACACAGGGTGAGGGAACATTCATCCAGACACTCGTGTCCTGTGGAACTGTGGATGCGGGCTGCAAAATGACCTTCCTGAGGCTGGCTGAAGAACACCCAGCTAATGTGGTGATGAGCCTCCTGCGCTGTGCCCCATTGTGTGACAGGTATGCGGCACAGGTGCCCTGAGAGCTCAGGCTTCACTGGCCTGTAGGGCCATTGCCCTGCACAGCCTGTCCAGTGGGGTCTGCCAGACACTCAGAGAGCTCTGGGCCCCTTGAGCCACCCTGTTTGCTGATCCTTCTGCCATGCTCCCTCCCTGCCCCTCAGGGCACGGGGACTTTGTCACCTGGCCCCACTCAGCTGCATGGGGCTTGGTACTGATGCACAGCTCTGGTCCCACAGAGCTGCAGCCTTGATGTGGAAAACCATCGGCTCATCGGGACCAGCAGTGCAGAAGGTGCTTCCAGAGCTGCTCTTTGTGATGGAAGACAGGCCAGTATACAGCATGTTCTTCATCAAAGAGGACAACGAGGCCATCTTTGCACTGGCAGTGAGTTTCTGACACTGGCCTTTGCTTGCCCTCCAGGTCCCCTCTCCAGCAGCTCTCCATGCTCTGCCCAGTGCCCTGCAGCTCCCAGCCTCGGGCACTGGGCTGAAGGCTGGGCTAGGGACAGGCTCAGGGGCAGCAGGCCGGGTGCTCCCCCTGCGTCTCCCCTGGGGCCCTGCCACAGGGACACCTCAGCACTGAGCACTGCCTCGGGCTGCTCTGTCTTTTGCAGGCAACTCTGGTGCTCTGGGTGACTGTCCACATGCCCGAGTGGCACCACACAATGATCGCATATTCTGCCCGTGTCTTCGTGGCTCTGCTCTTCCAAATTTTCAGCACCACAGAGCAGAATGCCACAGGAGGTTGAGAACTTCTGGACAGCGTGCCGGGAGGAACACCGCCTTCCCAGCAAGCCCAACAGGTCCCAGTCACCCTGTCCTTCCATGCCCTTGTGGCCAGGGTCACTGCTCCCAGCGTGACCTGGCCTTTGTCTCTGGCCACAGGTTTGCAGTGCAGACCATGAAGGCTCTGCTCTGCCTGCTGGGCTGTGACAAGAAGCTGGTGGCTCTGGAGCGCAGGCGGGTCTGGGACACCCTGCTCTGTGCTGAGACCCAGCACTATGCAGTGGGGCTGCTGGCCAGGTGAGTCCCCCTTCTCCCCGCTGCCAGCATTGGTGCCCTGTGCCCGGAGTGCCCCACACGCTCCCCGTGGTCGTGGCAGAGGGCCTTGGCACCGAGGGACGGCCGAGCAGCCTGGAAAAGGCTGGGAGAGGAGGGCTCCCAGGAGCCGCCGCCTCCCAAAGGGCCCACGTCCCCTCACAGGGTGCTGGGCAAAGGTCCCACACCTCTGTGAGTCAGTCCTGGGAGAGGTTTTGCCCGCCCCGGCTCAGGGCTTTGGTGCCTTTCTCCTCCTGCCAGGGAGATGCGCCGTGGCTCGAGCCCCTTGTGTTGCGGCATCGCCAGGCACCTGCTCAGCCTGCTCATCGGGGGGCAGCCGCGCTGGGATCTGCCGGCCCTGGCGTTCTTTGTGGAGGTGAGCCTGAGGGCCAGCGCTGCCTGGCTGAGCTGCCTCCCAGCTCTCTGGCTCTGGGAGCCGCAGCCGCCTGGCACGGTGCGCGCCCGGTGCTGCCGCCTGGGCCCGGCCCTGGGCAGTTCTGCACTCCCAGCGGCCGGGTCCCTGTCACTGTCCTGTGCCTTTCAGGTCCTGCAGTGCCTGGACTTGAGCAAACACGGGCACAGTGCCCTGTCGGTCATGTCCAGGCACCTGCCGAGCGAGAGCAGGGACAGGCTGCGCCTGGAGCTCAGAGGCCTCGTGGTGCTCAGCAAGGAGCCCTCGCTGGTGAGAAGGGGGCAGTGGCTGAAGCCGCGCTGGCAGCGAGGGGCTGGGCAACGCAGCCCCTTGGGCTTGCCTGGGATTCGGCAGCTGAGGCAGCTGCTCCCAGCTCTCTGCCTCCTGCTTCAGCTGGCCCAGTGCCTCGGCACAGGCCTCTGGCCTCTGGACCCTGAGGCAGCTGCGTGGGGTTGCAGGGCCAGGGCCCTGTTGGTGCTGCAGCCCTCCAGGGCTTCACAGCACAGCCTTGTGTTGCACACAGAGCGGAGGAATACGCGGCGTCTACCAACACCTGGTGGAGCAGCTGGGTGATCCAGATGGAGAGATGGTGTGGATGACCCTCTCTGTGCTCGCCCACATGCTCCAGGAGAAGGACCTTAAGATACCCAGCGCCACTGCCCAGAAGCTGGCTGAGCCACTCCTCCCACACTTTGAGAATGTAAGGTTCTGTGCCCACGGGCACTGGACACTGCCTGGAAACTTTGTGCCCTGGGCAGTTTTGGGCCTTTGCCCCACTGGGCCTGGACTAGTCGGTGCTGAGCTCTTCTCCTTTCCTCCAGGACAACAGCCACGTGCAGCTGCTCTCCATCCAGCTCTTCAGCAAAGTGATGGAGCTGGTAGTGGAAGAGGGGAAAAAAGCTCTCACCAGAACTCGTGAGCCAGAGCCTGCTTCCCCTCTTCTTGCACTGGCATAACGAGAACCGGTGCGTGGCGAAGGTGAGGCTTTTGTGTCGTGCTGCTGCATCCCCGGCAGGGGCTTGGCTGCCTCTTCCCCTGGCGCCTCGTGGGCTCCAGCCTCGCCCTGGCCTTGGCACAGGGACGTGGGTCCCATGCCCCGGGCTCTGGTGCCACCTCCGGCTCTCTACTGCTCTCCAGGCCTCTGGCGAAAACCCTGCTTCGTGCAGCACGCTTCCTGGGGAGGAGAGATCTGGAGGAGCTGCTGAGCCAGCCGTGGCGCATGAAGGTCGCCAAGTGCCTGGTAAGGCCAGCCTGGAAGCCCCAGCCGCAGGCTGGAGAAGTCCCCTGCCCCCGGAGCTCAGCGTGCGGGGCCGGCAGCTGTGGCCCTGCCCAGCGCCGCAGCCAGGGCAGCCGCAGCCTGCGCCCTACACAGGGGCTGCTCCCTTCGCTGGGCCGCGTGGGCTCTCGGCCGGGCTCCTCCGGCCCCGAGCCGGGTGCCCACGGAGTCCCGGCCCGGCCGGGCCTCGGGGCTGTGCGGGCCGGGGAGGCCGGGGCTGGGCGCAGGGAGCGCCCGGCCAAGGGGCAGAGCCCGCGCCGAGCTTTCCCTCCTGGCGCTCTCCGCAGCTGCTACAGGACGAGAGCCGAGCGGCCGAGCACCTGCGCTGGGCCCTGCCGTGCCTGCAGAGCCCGCAGCCGCGCCTGCGACAGGCGGCCCTCAGGCTCATCGGTGAGCCGCCAGCCCGCCGTCCCTCCCCGCCTCCGGCCCGGCTGCTGCCCCGGCAGCGGGAGCCGGGCCCGGCGCGGTGCAGCCCCGCCTGCCCTCGGCGCTGCCGCCGCCCTCCCGCAGCCGTGCCCTGGGGCGGCACGATGCGCCAGGGGCCCGGGCTGAGCCCTGCCCGGGGGACGAGGCCGTGTGGCCGCAGGGCTGGCAGCGCCCCTGGGGGGCAGCTGTGCCGCTGGGGCCGACACGGGCTCTGTGTTGCCAGGGCTCGCCGGAACGCTCCTGAGGGGACACAAGGAGGAGCTGCAGGTGCTCAGCGAGGGTGAGTGAGGGCAGCCGCCCTCGTGGCAGCGGGGCCGCCGGGGGCAGCTGCAAATGCCGGGCACGGAGCTGCAATCGCTGCCCGGCTGCGGAGGGCTCTGCGGCCCGTGCGGACGAGGGGCGGTGCGGGCCGAGCACGGAGAGCTCTCAGGGACACGGGGGATCCGTGGCCAGCACCTTCTGGCCCGTGCCCTGGTCTCCTGCTCCTTCGTGGCCATGGCAGGAGCCGGGTGGGATGGCCCTGGCAGGAAGGTTTCCTTGGATTCCCACAGTCTGGCCTCTGACTGTGGTTCTGCTTCTCTCTCTTGCAGCCCTTCAAGCCCTGAAGGAGGACAAGAGCCCCTGCTTTATGAGGCAGGTTATCCAGCTGCAGTTGAACAGAAGATCTGCCGAACTTCGTCTGCTGGATCAGAAGAACCACTGTCCTTCGGCGACCTGCCCGTTGAAGATGGGACCAGCTGCAGAGCAGACGGGACCAGCTGCAGCTCCAGGCACAGCTCTCGTTGCTCACAGCTGAGCCTGTGGCAAGCTCCAGGAGCTCCTGCCGTCTCCCTCCCTGTTGGCAGCTCCCTCCCTCTATTCCTCAGGCCCTGCCCATCTCCTGTTTTGCCTCCCAGCTCACCCCTTCGCTTTGCCTTCCCTTCATAAAGTTGTTTTTTTTCACTTTAACCACATCTCTGTGGAGCCTGAGCGGCACCAAACATGAGCCCTGGGACACACAGAGCCCTGCTGCCGTTCTCTGTGCACAGACAGAGAGGAACAAGGGCAGCTCAGGCTGCAAAGGTCCCTGTCGTGCAGGTCCCTTGCACAACACTGTGGGGTTAAAAGCTGTGCTGAGCACGCTGAAGGAGACAAGGAGCCTGGGTTTTAGAAGAGCCAGCTTGAGTATGCTCTGAGCCCAGCCTTGAGGGATTCCCTGGCTAGCATCCATATAGGACAAAGGAGCTTGCAATGCTGGAAGTGTTCACAAAGAGCTTCCTGAAAGCACAGCAGTGCTCCATCCCCACACAGGGATGGGAAGAGGGCAGAACTGGAGGCCATCGTGGCCTAACAGTGAGCTCTGGGTGTGCTAAAAGCAAATGAAGCAGCAGCAGCAGCAGCAGTGGCGCAGTGGCCGAGACTCAGAGCGCGACCGTGCCAGTGGACGGAGCGCTGCCAGGCAGTGCCTGCACGCTGGGTGAGGGTCTGGGGGCTCTGGTCTCCCCACAAGTGAGGAATGGCAGCCCCTGCCTCAGAGCCAGTCAGAAACCCAAGTGAGACCAGAGGCAGGGCACTGTCACAACAGCCAGTGCTGCACTCACTTTGCCACTAGGGCCCCATGCCTAGAGTGGGTCACACTTGGGGAACAGGAGGCCTTAGACGTGGCTCAAGCCATTGCTCCATGACCTTTTGGCTCTCAGATTGCATTTGAGGGGGACAAGGAGGAAGGGAAGGTCTTTTGCATAGGATACAAAGGATTTCTTACTCTGGGGAATCTGTGGTACAAAAGACAAAAATGGTGAAGCTGCAACAACATAAATATGGGGGAGGTTCAAGGGGAAGGTACAAATTGAAGAGATGGTGAGGAGGGATAAAGGGTAGGGGTTCACAAAGGCATTGTCCAATGAGGGAGGTAGGGGGGAAAACTGGGTCACCATGGACTGATGAGACGCCCAGTTTTAGGGGATTTCCAAAGGGGAATTGCAAGCAGGGGGTTGGCACAAAACAGCATTGACAGGTAATTCAGCACAGATGCATAAGGAGGGTGGGAGGGTATAATTTTGGACTAAACCATTAACTTGGGCAATAACAGAACACACCATTAACCAGAAGCACACTGCAACATGTGTCTGTGCAAGCTGAGGATCTGCATGCCCTGGCTGGGAGGGAAGAACCTTTTTCTGGAGGGTTTCTACCTCACTGTCGCCAAAATCTTGGTCTTTACCCCAGTTAATAAGCATTTGGCTGTGGAAGACACGCTTGGGGAATATGAAATCTGAATAGTGGGATAGCTGAGGTTAGGATTTAGTTTATTAATTTAACCTTTTTTTGTTGTGAGATAGGATTAGCAAGAAGGCAAGACCAGGTTTAACTTTAAATAGTATAAAGAGAAATTTTATCACTTAAAAGCATAAGAAAAAATAATTTAGAATAAAGCTTGAGAATACTTGTTTTCCTCCACACACTATTTTTCTAATACTGAAAATATACAAAAACCAATTCAGTTTGTTTACCATCTTTAAAATAGTTTTTTACTAATTTACTAGAAAGAGACTTTTTTTTTCAGTCTATGAAGATTTCTTCACAAGAAATAGATTTCCTGTGGTTTTGGTGTTCCCGGGGAATGGAAATCTGATTACTGTGTAAAAACCCTTTTTTTAGACTAACAGTTGATCTCACAACTTTTTTTGCTGGACTATATTAGTTTATGAGGCACACTTTAAGGATTATATTTTTAAGCAAAAGTTTACCTTATTTTTGAGAGCATTAATTTTTCTTTTTCTTTTTTTGGGGGGAAACCATAAGGGAATATTTTATTATTTAAACTTAGGGGGTTACAGCAATTTTTACATTTGTTTACTTTAATATTAATGCTTTTGTTTATATTTACAGTTAGAACAGTCATATTCAATTCATAACATTTTGATATGTTAAAGGGAAAAAAAGTGTTTTTTCTCCATAGTTTAAAACAAGAGAAATTTTACTTCATGACTTTTCTTCTTCCTCTATTTGGGATTTGACTTCTCTTTTTGTTTGATTAAGGTGTTTTTATCTTGTTTCTATGCATATTGCTATTTTAGTTTTTGTTGTTTTGTTTTTTATTAAATTTAGGAGAGACAATAAAGTACCTGTAGAGGTTTATTTTAGGCACTGAAAGAGTTAATACCTTGCCCAGCAGCAGAGGGTTTTGTGGCATTTTCCAGGTGGGGCGGTCGGAGCTATTTACAATAAAGAGTCTTTCAAGGTCCTGCTGGGGCTGGGTGAGGACTGTAGGGTTTAGCCAGAGGAGCGGTGATGAGTTTCTGGATTCATGGCTGTTCTCCAGCACCTGCTGCACTCAGTTCCAGCCGCGGGCCGGGGGTTCTTCCTCCACCCTGCCCAGCAGACAAGGCTGTGGGTCCTTGCCAGAACGGGGCTCGGTTGGTTTTCCCACAGCCCCGGGGGCAGCAGGGCGGGCCCGGCAGCTTCCTGAGCTCTGAGTCAGAGCCCGCCTGCCCCTGCCCGGGCAGCTTGGAGGGGGCCTGGGCTGGTGTTACTCTGTGAGAGGCCAGAAGGGAAAGAGAACTTTCCCGGGGCTTTTTCTCTTTACATGTGTGTTTCACAAAGATATATAAATTTGCTTATTGCTGAAAAATGTGCTAATCCAACACTGACTGGTTCTTGTCAGATACAAGGGAAACTGTCTCTGCCCCTCCCGCGGCTCCCGGACCCCTTGCGTTTGCCCTGCCGCTGGCTTCCCCCCTCATCCCCCGATCCTGCCGCCTCGGATGCCATCCTCGCGTTTCCGCCCGCCGTTCCGCCGCGTCCTAGCCTCGCCCCCTCGGTGCCCGCAGCCGTCCCTGTCCCGACTCCCAGCCCCCGTGCAGCCGCGTACCGACCCCGCCCCTGCGTGCCTGCCCGCCCCTGCCCCCGCCGCGACCGCGCTGCTTGCTGCTGCCGCCGCGCCGCCCCTGCCCTCCTCCCCCCTGCCCATGGCTTCCCCTGCCCCCCCCACCGCCAGGCGCCGCCGCCATTACGCACGTGGAGCCCATTGTGCCCGGCGCGTTACATGCCCAGCACTCTGCTGTGTCCACGGCTTTGATAAACACACCCCTGCTGCAATCCCCAGCCCCGGCCAGCCAGACCGCGCCGTTTCACTCCGTGCAGGCGCCCCCGGGGACGGTCCCCTTTCCCGCACCGGGGGGAGCCTGTCGGACAGTGAACCAGCCGCCGGAGCTCGCCTGCGGCAAAGCGTTTCCGCTTGGCCATGGCCCCGCAGCCGCGCTGGCCGTGGAGCCGCCGCTCGCACCGTCCCGTCCGGAGCGTGGCCGCGGCCGAGCCGCCGCTGCTCGGCGGCTATTCCGTGTCGCTAGCGGCGGCGCAGCCCCCGGTCACCGCCGCCGGATCCGCCGGGGCGCCTGTACCGCATATGGCCCTGGCCATGACTGCGTGTGCAGCTCCCACGCCACCCGATGAGTCTCTGATCCGGCCCCCGCTGCAGCCCCGTCTCTGTCTCCCGCTGCGGACACGGCTCTCTCGCAGACAGCGCCGCAGTCCGTGCCCGCCAGCGCGTCTCTGCCCTTCCCGGCCCCTCTCGGTCCAGAGCAGTCCGCCCCGCTCCCGACTCCCGCTGCTGGTCCCCCGAACACAGCTCCACTGCCCGCCTATGCCAGCACTGCTCCACCCTCCCTACAACTCGCCGGAGCCGGCCGCCCGCAGCCCGCCATGCAGCCGCCCGCCATGATGACCTCCGCCGCTCCGGACACGACCGCAGCACATGCACGGAGCTCGCCAGCGCCGCCTGCGCTCTCCACGCCGCTCCTGGGTCCCAGTGCCTGTCCTCAAACGTATCCCTCTGCAGCTTTCCCTACGCCGGACCTAAATGTGGCGCATATCCCAGCGTTTCAATGACGCCTCCGCAGTCACCATCCCGGTACACCGAGAGCCTCCAGCAGTACCACCGCACCTACCGCCGAATCCACCCAGTTCAGACGCATTTCTACAGGACAGAGGGGGAGGTGATGCCACAGCGCCCCCGTTAATAATGGAACAAACAAGGAACTATTTTACACCTGCAAATACTTTGCCTATCGTGCAAAAGACATCTCAGCTTCAAACTGCGACGCTGCATCCTCAAACCCCGCCAGATTTAAAGCCCAAAAATATTATGATGCTTCCGTATTGACGGACTGGCAAAAAATTAGATGGGACATTTGTAAAGATGAATGCCTTAATGTGATGGCACTACCTGTCATCTTTAATCCCCAGCCCGGTGGTCCCAGGAGGTGGTCTCCCATTCCGTCTCATGAGATTAAGGAATTAAGGAAGGAAAGCATTAAGGGATAATGGCATCGCATCACCCTATTTCAAACAGGTGCTAAAAAGTACACTGGATGGACATACACTTACACCGAATGATTGTAAAAACCTCGCGATGGTCACGCTTACTGACTCACAATATCTCCTATGGGAATTGAAGTGGAAAAGGATGCTCACAGAAATATTAGCAACTTACAGAGATAGTACGGATGTAGAGCTGCGTGCTCTGACCATATCTAAGTTATCTGGTGACCATCCCGACGACAAAAATGAAGATCAGGTGAATCTTCCCAGAGCAGCCTTAGATGATATTAAGAAAATGGCATGCAAGGCATTTCTGCAGGTTCAGCCTGCAGGAGTCTGTGAAAAGTCCTACAACCTGATTACCCAAGACCCAGCTGAACCTTTCACCACATTTGTGGATAGAGTAATCCAGGCTTCTGAAAGGCAGTGTGCTGATGACATCACTCGCCCGATAATGATAAGAGACATCAGTGAAAATAATGCCAATACAGAATGTAAAAGGGCCATCAAAGCCATGGCGAAGGACAAACCAACAGTGCCCGAAATGATAGATGCCTGCAATAAAATCGGAAGTCCACAGCATGTGGCTTCTATCCAAGCAAATGAATTGGGAAAAACCCTCGCAGAACAGCTTGAAAGGGTTCTTAGTGCACAGACATCACAAACCGCTGCACTGGCAGCTCAGAGGCCCGTGACCAGAAACTCACAGAAATCCTGACTGCTCTGCACCTCAATTCTCAACAAAACAATACCAGTATGGCTGTAATGCCTGCTGCTGTGACATCAGGACCCTGTTATTTCTGCAAAAAAACCAGGTCATATCATGAGGAACTGCTCAGAAGTTAGAAGAATGATGCAGACATCGGATCGCTGCTCCAACTGTAAAAAAGGACGTCATATCTCCTGGCAGTGCCGAGCCAAACCTGATATAAGCAAGAAAAACAATTCAAAAAACTCGAAGACGAGCGCGGAGCGCCACCGCGTGGTGAAACAAGTTATGGCACCACAGAACCCCGAGGGAGGATTTGTAAATACTCCAGCTCAGACGCCAATTCTTCCATCACCAGCAGAACCCCAGGTTATGCCACAGGCTTACTGCCCCCAGGGTTCTGGTGCACTTTGGCTGCCTCCAAGCCAATAACATTTTTAAAGGACAGTAGTTATACCTATATCCCTACAGGAATTACTGGGACTTCTCAATACAGGCAGGACTTTTTGGTTATTGGCAAAGAGATGAATGGTATTCTGGGACTGCTTGTTTTGCCTTGTGTATTTTCTGTCAACTGCTATGAAGAACTACGAGTGTTAGCTAATGCCTGTTATCCTCCCTTGCATATTCCACCTAAGGTACCTATAGCTATTGCTATAGCACTGTTTATGGGGACCACAGAGCATATGCCACCTTGTGATCCCTCATTTAATCAGGACAACCCTGAAGTTTTTTGGATTCAACACATAAGTACACAACGCCCAATGATGACTTGTGAACTGTCTGTTGGTGGGATTCGAGTTAGAATCAAGGGTATGGTGGACACGGGGGCAGATGTTACTGTGATTTCTTACTATTACTGGCCAGCAGAATGGAAATTAATAACTCCCCCAGGTGCTCTCACAGGCATTGGGGGTGCAACTCCATGCCCACAGAGTGAGTCTGTGGTCAGCATTACAGGACCACATGGGAAAAAGCCATTGGTTCTTCCCTATGTAGTGCAAAGACACATCACAGTGTGGGGAAGAGATTTGCTTTCTCAATGGGGAGCCAGAATTGAACTGGATTTTTAGTAGGGGTCACTGAGACACTCAGCTTTTTAAAATTAACCTGGAAAACAGACACCCCCATCTGGCAAGCCCAGTGGCCCCTAACAAACAATAAGCTGAGTGTTCTTAAGAACCTAGTGGCTGAACAGCTGCAAAAAGGCCACATCACACCCACTACCAGCCCATGGAACTCGCCTGTATTTGTAATCCACAAGAAAGCCTCTGGCACCTGGCGATTATTACACGATCTCAGAAAAATTAATGCAGTGATTGAAGACATGGGAGCCCTACAGCCAGTCCTGCCCAACCTTTCCATGATCCCAAGAGACTGGCCACTTGTCATTATCGATCTAAAGGACTGTTTCTTTAACATTCCACTACACCCAGACGATGCACCTCGCTTTGCTTTCTCTGTTCCAAGCACAAACCTGCAGGAACCACTTCAAAGGTACCATTGGCTCGTTTTGCCACAAGGAATGAAAAATTCTCCAACCATCTGCCAGTATTACGTAGCCCGTGCCTTATCTCCTGTTCGTGAGCAATTCCCAGAATCATTCATAATCCACTATATGGATGATTTATTGATAGCAGCTCCAACGCAGAAACAAATGGAGACAACCCGTGATAGTGTTGTTGCTGAAATCACAAAAGCAGGACTGGTGATTTCTGAATCAAAAATACAAGAGACTGCTCCCTGGAAATATTTGGGTTGGAAATTAACAGAACAATCTATTGTGCCTCAGAAAGTACAAATCCGGACGGAGGTTCACACTTTACAGGATCTACAACAGCTTTTAGGAGAGATCAACTGGGTCACGCCTGTGTTAGGAATCACTGCTGATGAACTTGCTCCACTTTTTGACTTGTTGAAAGGGGACAATAACGTTAGATCCCCATGGTCTCTCACACCTGAAGCTTGCAAAGCCTTAGAAAAAATTACAGAAGCCCTGCGAACCAGGCAGGCACATCGCTGTATGCCAGATAAACACTTTTTCCTTGCAATTTTAGGACAAGAGCTGAGACTGTGTGGTCTCATCTTTCAATGGGACCCCTCTCAAAAAGATCCCTTGTTAATGATTGAATGGGTTTTCATTTCTTACAGGTCGCCAAAGACAATCCTCACACCTTTAGAAATGATGTCTCAGATCATCATCAAAGGTAGAGCAAGGCTTCTTTCAATAGCAGGTTGTGAATTTGCAATTATCTATTTGCCCATGAAGAAAACTTATTTTGAGTGGGCAATGCAAAAATCAGAAGACTTGCTGTATGCCTTGCTTGATTTTCCAGGCGTTTGCTCCATTCACTATCCGGCACACAAAATGATCAAAGCTAAATTATGCTACAAAGAAAAACCTCTGATCAGTGAAGAACCTTTAGAAGCAATTACTGTCTTTACTGATGGATCAGGGCAAACGCACAATTCAGTAGTTACATGGCAAAATATGGAAACAAAAGCTTGGGAACAAGATGTTCAAAAGGTTGAAGGTTCTCCTCAGATTGTAGAATTAGCAGCAGTTGTAAGGGCTTTTCAGCTCTTTCCAGAACCTCTCAACTTGATAACTGACTCAGTATATGTTGCTAATATTGTCAAGAGAATTGAGGGATCAGTTCTAAAGGATGTGAACAATGATAAGTTATGTCTTTGGCTTACCTGTCTTTACCAAACCCTATCTCACAGAACTAATCCTTATTTTATTTTCCACATAAGGGCCCATTCAGGCCTCCCAGGATTTATGGCAGAGGGAAATGCTCGAGCAGATGCATTGGCATCAGCTGTCTCTGATGAGGAAGATACAGCAAACATTGAAAATTCTACCTCTGTGCTTGCTGCAGCTCTGCCCAACACTATTGAACAAGCCAAATTAAGCCATGCATTTTTTCACCAAAATGCACAGGCAATTAAATGAGATTTTCACATTACCTTAGAGCAAGCACAAAATATTGTACGAGCTTGCCCTGACTGCCAGCTAGTTCTGCCGCTCCCTGCTACTGGAGCCACCAACCCAAGAGGGCTGGAAATTCTGCAGAAGTGGCAAACAGATATTACCAAGTATCCCTCTTTTGGGAAGCTTAAAAACATCCATGTCTCTGTTGATACATTTTCTAACGCAGTTTTTGCTTCTGTACATACAGGGGAAACAGCTAAGCACGTTTGCCACCATTTCTCACAAGCCTTCTCTTATCTAGGTATTCCCCAAGAAGTTAAGACAGATAATGGACCTTCCTATACCTCACAAGAATTAGCTGCATTTCTAAATAATTGGAGTATTCGCCATACATTTGGCATACCCCACTCCCCCACAGGTCAGGGAATAATAGAAAGAACACATCAAACTCTAAAATGCATTTTAGATCAACAGAAAGGGGGAGATGCTCAGGCTACACCTCAAAGGAGGTTGAATAAAGCATTGTATGTCTACAATTTTCTGAACAGCTCAGCAGACGAGCCAGATCCTCCTATTTATAGACACTTTTTGAATAACAAAAAAGCAAAATTGAAAGAACACCCCCCAGTTTTGGTTAAAAACTTAGAAACAGGACGAATAGAGGGACCATACAACCTCATAACATGGGGAAAAGGGTTTGTGTGTGTTTCCACAGATGCAGGACTCAAGTGGGTGCCAGCAAAGAATGTGAAGCCCCACTGTGCATCAAAACCTGCTGAAGCCTCCACAGCAGCCAGTGATCCTGCGAGAAGCCAGGAAGCAAGCACCCAGACCTGAACTGTGCAGAATCATCAGGAGAAAGTGACCTGCCAGAAACAGCTCAGGAAAAGAATGGAGTTGTATCGATTGTGTGAATGCATGTTATTTTTCTTTTTTTTAGTTTTTGTAGTCAAGCTTTACCTGTAAAGTCAACCAAAGACAAATATTTGGGTTAATTTAGCCAAATCTGCAGGCTCTGATACCATTTGCCTATCTAACACAAGTCCTGAAAAACCCTTTTCAACCTGTTTAGTTGGAGTGCCTTTCCCAAAAGGTTTTGATAATGTTACTCTTGAGAGGTACTGGCCTTACCATGATCCTCATGCTCTTTCAGATCCCAGCCAAAAATATCAAACTTATATTGACAATTCTAAAGTTGACAAATCTGATCTCCAAGAGCTGGAAATCTTAGGTTCAGTAACTATGGACAGCTGTTACATCTTTGATCTCATGGAAGGAGACAGTCCTCATTTAAATGTTACCCCATATCACACAGCTTATAGCAATGTGACTTTTTGGTGTAATCCAACTAAACTTCTCAAATACTCTGAGCCGCATGCAAGTCAATTAAGCAAACTTCCAATACGATTTCCCAAAGGGATTTGGCTCATTTTCGGAGACAGAGCCTGGCAGGGCTTACCTGCATATATAGAGGGTGGCCCTTGTGCCCTAGGACAGCTCACAATAATTGCACCCAGTGTTAAAGAGGTGGTCAAAAAGAAAAATAGAAAAATTAGATCCTCCACAGGATATCACTATGAAAGCAACTGTGATAGTGACTTTCATCCATGGAATTCTGGACTATCAATTATCACAAGCATCTATTTACCTCAGCTAAGTTCTTCAGTTGCCCTGAAACAATTAAACAAATTGGGATGTTGGCTCAGCAAAGAAGTTAATGCCACTTCAATTGCAATCAGTGATTTACTGACAGATGAAGAAGCAGTTAAACAGGCCACTTTACAAAACAGAGCTGCTCTAGATTTCCTTTTACTAGCTCATGGACATGGCTGTGAGGATTTTCAGGGATTGTGTTGCATGAATTTATTGGACCATTCTGTTTCTATTCATAAACAGTTGCAAAATCTAAAAAATTTGGCTGACCAAATCACTACAAATACCCCTACCTGGTTAGACAGTTTGTTTGATGGTTGGAAACTTACCTCTTGGCTAAAGGAACTCTGTAAAATAGGTTTGTTTATTCTAATAGTAATAATTGTAGTTATAGTGTTTGTACCCTGCATACTACATTGTACACGACAGATGATAACCAAAGCAATTTCTAATGTATTAGTTGTTGAACAAAACGGGGGAGATGTTGGGGAGAATGAAATGGTGAAACCCCACAAATATGAAAGCATAAATTCTGAAAATGATGTTGAAATGATAGCCACTTTCGAGACACCAAGCTTTAGTTACTCAGTAACTAGAAGACAATGGAGTGGCCTGCTAGGTAATCCCCTCCTTGATGAAACAATGACTCCTGCTACAAACGGGTCAAAGTCCTTGTTAAAGGTTAAAGTACAACACACTATGGTAATACGAAAACTCCTATAGGCTGTATGTAAATGCTACAGAATTTGTATTTTGTACTAGATTGGTTAGCGAAAATTTAAATATTCATAGTAGAAAGAAATTTAAAGTGTTGTAAATGGGAAATCGCTCTCTTTTTTCTCTCTCTCTTACCTCTCTTACCTCTCATACTTCTTTCCCTCTCTTACCTTACTTACTTCCCTCATTTCCCTTCTCTTTCCTCGCTCCTCACTCCCCCTCCCCTCTCTCTCTCGTAACCCCTCACCCTCCTTTCTCTCCTCCTCACGCTTACCCTCTGCTTTTCATTTCTTTCTTCCTCCCTCCCTTCATTATATTATCCTTTTTCTATCCCAATATCCCATTCCCAATTCCTGTCCTACTTTGGGCTGTAGCAGGCAGCCCTCGGTAGGATTTCTCAATACCCACGCCCTCTCTGTGTGTGTAATAAATTGTTACTGTAACCATCAGCTTATACTGGGCTCTGGAGTTTGTCCCTAAGAACCGTCCGAGAACACAAAGAGATCCCGCAGACAACAATGCAGTTCTTCACTTGGATTAGTCACTGGGTGGGATTTGGGGTTTATCTGGATTTTAAAGCCCTCGTGGTGGCCCTGACACTGCTCAGGAGCTGGTAGGAAAAGCAAAGTCAGAGCTCCAGGCAGGCACAGGGTACTTTTCATCAGATTGGATTGTGGAAGAATTGTTTGGGACTTGGATTATCTCTCTGGGTGATCACAGCCCGGAGTCAGGGATTTGTATAATTCCATATGTTTGACTCCCAAAACTTCCCAGCCCAGGGCCTTGAGCTGACAGGGCAGCACAAAGATTGTTCTCTGTGCGTTACCCAGATTTGGGTTTCACTGACAGCTTTGCTAGTTCCCATGAATTATCCCATAGCCCCAAATTCCCTGGTCAATTCCCACTGCCCTAACCTCACAGTGCCTCATGGAGGGTGGATATTCCCATGCAGAGCTGCTGCTTGAATACCAGCTGTGCCAGGAACCAGCAGAGTTTCCAAGCAAGCTCAGCAGCATCGGGACAGGCATATATTCCAAAGAATTTGCTATTTAAACCTTCATTCCCCAGCCCCACCCATGTCCCTGAGGGGCACTTGACAGAGTTGCCTGGAATTCACCTGATTTAGCCCCCCTGAGCTCAGGCTCCAGGTGATGTGTTCAAGCAGGAGAAGGCAGGGGCCAGAGGCGCTCCCAGCCCGTGCCAGGGCAGCCCCCATGCCCATGGGAGGACATCAGTTCCTTTCAGAGCTTCAGCAGTGGCCACTGTGAGTTCTTTTCCCTCAGGAAAGGATGCACATCCCTGCCTCCAGTGGGACCCACCTGTGAAAGCTTTCCATCCCTTCTGCACTTCCACCTGGCTCCCTGGAAACTTCCACCTTCATCCAAACAAAACTTTATCCCACCCAAACCTTTGATGTTAAGGCATCTCTGCAGGCTAATGCTGGGATTAAATATCTGTGAGGGAAGATGGCCTTGGCTTTAATGCTGCTGCTGGGTGATGGCCTCAGGCTGGAAGGGAAGGGATTTGGGGTGGCTGGGACATACCTGGCAGCTTCATGGGAGCACTGGGAGGCTGGAACAAGGAATTGCTGTCTGAGCCCCTCTGCAAGCAGCCCGTGCTGCCATCACCAGGAAATGCCAGCTGTTCCTTGGGGTGCTTTTGGGCTGTCAGTGGCCTGTATCCAGGCTGAAGCATCTCCAGGTGCCTGTTCAGAGCAGCCCCTGGCCCAGGAGCCACGGGCAGCCCTTGAGCCGTGTCCGTGCCAGCGCTGGCCGGGCACCCCAGCGCCATCCCCGGGACATGTGCTGGGCACAGCCCCTCCCCTGCAGAGCCCAAGGACAAGAGCTGCTGGGTCCCTTTCAGGGGCTCCTAGCCTCCTCCTGCCCCACATTCCCTGCAGCTGGGACACACACAAACACCAAGGAACATTGCTGGCAACGAGCAGGAGACACTGAGGCCTCTGTGCAGCTCTGGGCCACAAAAGCAGCCCCAGCTTCAGCAGCTGCCATCATTTTGACAATGCTCACCTGCAGGAAATGCCCTCTGCCACTCTCCAGAGGAACTTTGGTCATGCAGCAAGGGAAGCCTCAGGATGTGTTCTGCTCATTTCTCCATGCAAAGGGACATTGCAAGAGCAAATTTACAGGTGCTGGGGAAATCCTAGAAAGGCCAGGAAAATCAGGGTTATGGGAAGAGTTTGGTGCTGTCATGTTGGTTACCAGCCTGTTCTACCCTACAGCCATGGCAGGGGTTGGTGTGTAAAGCAGCTTTAGCAGAAGAGGAGCTGCAGTTCCCTTGCTGGTGCCAAGAATTCCCATCCTTGGGAGGTTCATGCTCATAACCCATAGAGTAGCTCAGTCAGTTGGAGCAGGGTCCTGGTAATGCTAAGGTTGTGAGCTCAATTCTCAAATGTACCATGTACTTGAGAGTCACATTTTTAGGATCCCTCTCAACCCAAATACAGTCTGTAATCTGGAAATAAATAGGAAAGTTCTCAGCTGAATTTTAAGAGAAGAGGTTTTACCATTGCAGAGCATTTTTGAGTTGCAGAGCAAGGGGGAGGGGCAGCATCTCACCTGGCAGGTGTTGGAGAAGCAGCCCGAGTGGAACCGTGCCCGGCCCCGGCTGAGCGGCTCCTCCCGTGATCCAGCCCCGCTCGTTCCGCAGGGGTGCGGCGGGCAGGAGCCCCGGGGCTGTGCGGACACGGGGAAGGGGGAGCCGGGCGCTGCTCTCCGCTGAGGATTGCGGGGACTTTGCACATTTGGGGCTCCCAGGGTTGGCACGGCGCTCCCCGTGCCCCGGCCGGTTCCAGCCACGATCCAGCGCCTGCACGAGGAGATTCCGCCGCCGTTCTCCCGGGCGCGGTTCCCGGCAGAGCCCCGGCTCCCCGCGGCCGCAGCGGGATCGTGCCCGGAGTCCCATGGACGCTGCGGCCGGAGCAGGAGCGGCAGCGCCGGGCTCGGCCCCAGCGCCCGTCCCGGGGCGGCTCCTGCTGCCCGCGGCGATCCCGGTCCCGATCCCGGCCCCGATCCCGCGATCCGCACCCTGCCGGCCCGGGGAGAGGCGGCACCGCTCCGAACCCCCAGCGGACACCGCCAAAACCCAGAACCGGCCCCTGGTACCACCTGAGCACCTCGGGCTCCACGCAGCACCGGGAGCAGTCCCTGGGCTGGACTCGGCGCAGCGCTCCGGGCGAGGATCCCGCCCCATCCCAGGAGGAGCATTCCCGGATGGAGCGGGGCGGGAGCGGCTCGGCCGCAATTAAAGCGCGCGGGCGGGGCGGGGCCCGGGGGCGGGGCCTGCACGGGGACCCAGAGCGCATGCGCGGGGCGGGGCTGAGGGGATTCAAACGGCGGGGAGAGTCCAGCGGCGCCATTTGCTCCTCGATGGTGCTGGCGGAGGGTCTGGGCTGTCTTTGTCTTTTCGTTTATGTTTCTTGTCTTCTATGTTTCTTTTTCTCTATACTTCACTTCTCTCCCCATTCTTCCTTTCCTCCCTCCCTCCCATGCTCCTACACAGCCAACCCTACACTGCAACTCTCTTTATGACGTGGTTTTAGGGTATTTTTTAGGATTTTTTAAAGTGTATTTTTAAAATTTTTCTAGGTTTTTTGGGGGTTTTTTGAGGATTTTATTTTTATTTTGGGGCTGTTTTTGAGGGTTTTTAAGGGATTTTTCTTATTTTTTGTGGGCTTTGGGGATTTTTGGGGGTGTTTAAAGTCGAATTTTGGGGTTCTTGATGTATGTTTTTTAGCTTGGGGTTTTTTTTATGTTTTTTTAAAGGGGTTTTGGGGTGTTATGAAATGTTTTTACGGTTGTTTTAGGGTCTTTTTTATGGATTTAAAATTTATTTTTAGTGTTTTAGGGATTTTTGAGGGTTTATGGAGAGGGTTGTTTTGAGGGGGGTTTTAAGGAAATTTTTGGGGGGCTTTTGGGGTTTAATGGGTTTTTGGGGGGTTTTGATTTTTGGGGGATTTGGAGATTTTTGTGGTCTTCTTTTGGGTTTGTGTGGTTTCTTGGATTTTTTTTTTCCTTCTTTTTGGATTTTTTTTTTTTTGGTGGTTTTTTTTCCAGTTTTTTCAGGATTTTTTTTTTTTTTTGGGTGGGGTGGAATTTTTTTCATTTTTAACATTTTTTATTTCACTTTTTCCCCACAGAATTTCCCTCCCTGGGTCAGTTTTTTAAGTGCTGCTACAAGGAGATGCTGAAGGGCACTGAGACCCCTGGGGACCCCCCCAGGGACACCCAGGACTCAGCGGGAAGAGCCCAAAAATTTTAGGGACGTTCCCCCCCTAAATCATTAACCCCCACCGGAACCTTCCCCTGTGTCTGTGTGGAGTTTTTGGGAATTAATTCAAAATTTTCTGGGAAGGTTTTGGGCATTTGGGGAGGTGGGAGCACCTTAAAAACTAAAAAAAAAAGGGATTTGGGGAAAAGTTTGGGGAATTTCACCTCAAAAATGGTGAAGGGAGCCCCAGAAATTGACATAGGACGAGGTGGTTTTAGCCAAAATCTGTGATTTGGCCTCAAATTCTCCCAGAATTTGGGGAATCACCTCAAAAATCCACCTCTGGGATTTTTCCTCGGTCCAGGGGGGCTGCAGTTTGGGTTGTGTACCTATACTATATAGTATAAGGTATATTGGGGAAAAATACTTTCAAATAATTTTTTTGTACTTAGAAACATTTCCTGAATTGAACTTTTGTGCAATATATTACTGGACAGTAATAGAAGACCCTGAAAATCATGGTTCAGTTTATATTCAGAAATAAGATTTGAAGGACACTTTGTTACTGCCAGGCAAAAGAGCATAATAGAATTATCCTGCCTTTAAAACACATATTATAAAAATATTGATATCTAAGTGTTTTTTTATCAGATCTGTAGCAAAGATCATATTCCACACAAGTGAACCATTAAAAAATCACAAGGCATCAGAAGTAGATACAGCTTTTGCTACATGCAAACCCTGTTATTTCTCAAGTTGCCCCAGGTTTATATTTGACTAAGAAAAACAACAAATAAAAACTTTATCATTTCAATAGAAGGGATTAATGATATGCATGCCAAAAGTTTATTACAAAGTCCTTGGAAGAACAGTAATTCAGGAAGGTCTTGGTGTGCTCTGTGGCAACTCCTGTCATATTTCTAAGTGAGCTGCATAGAGCACTCAGTAATGAATGTAATTCTTTCCTTGGCCATTTAGAGGTTATTCTACTTTTCCTTTTATCTGGGTATTATAGGCTCAAGTATAATTGCTGCAATAAAGTGCCTTGAAAGCAATTTAGCAATGGTATTTCCATGCTCTTGAATACATCCAACAGCATATGCATGCCTACAGGAGATCAATAAAGGTTTTAGGACCCAGTTCTCTTGAGATATCCATGCAAAGGATGTCCA
Organism: Erithacus rubecula; assembly: GCF_903797595.1. Classification (NCBI taxonomy): domain Eukaryota; kingdom Metazoa; phylum Chordata; class Aves; order Passeriformes; family Muscicapidae; genus Erithacus; species Erithacus rubecula. The sequence goes on along the minus strand of NW_027636038.1, from coordinate 55,177 downwards.
TGGACTCAGCAACTCACTATCAGATTAATTCTAAAATGACTGTGGTATAATTTGATGAAAAGAAAGTGACCCATCTATAGTGCCATGAGATCTGAACTCAGGACTCCAATCCTGTCATACTACACCAACATTTTCCTTAAAGCAAGTGCCAGGATGGAGAATTAATGTCAGAAGAGAAATGTCATAGAAAAATGCTGCACTGGGGGATTAAACAAATAGAGGCAAGGAAAGCCTTACAGGAAGCCCTTCCTTTGTGTAAAGGCTGTGAGCCTTCTCAACTTCCACTGAAATTGCTGTGGCTGTGCTTAGGACTTTTCAGGAGCAAACCCCAAATGTGTTCTCACCAGCTTTCCCACAGCACCAAGCTCTCCTCCAAACCCATAATATGTGTGCAGATCACACATTGCTGCATCGTTAGCAGCAGCACTGGCTTTGGGAAAATATTTCTATTGTTAACCCAGCTGACTTCAAAGAAAGTGAATTTCAGTAGCAATAGAGCATTTCTCTCCCCTAGTAAAGTCAGAAGACTCCTGATGCAATGTAGTAGCATCTACCTACAGAGCAGTAGAGATCTAATGGGACTTGGTAAATTTTCCAGCTGGGTTACATCAAGTGTAATTTAGTTGTGGTTTTTTAAGGCACAAGCTTTTCTAGCTTGGTATACACTCAAAATACAGATCTTTTACAAGAGATATTTTTCTCCTCTTGAAATATCAATCAAATGATTAAACTGAGACAGATGCTGTAGACAGCTGTGAGAACACCTGCCTGGTTACAGATGATCACAGAGAGCAAATATTTCAGCACTTTCACTGGTTGCTCTTCTGGAATAGAGTGTTGCTGGTGGTAAGACTGAAATCTTGTATTGCCTTTCAGTTGACAAGATATAACTTCCATTTCCATGGGCTCATTTTACATATGTATTCTTGCACATGTAGAAATTTTAATCTGGTGTTTATGTTTGCATAGTTTGATTGAATTTGCTACATAAAGAACAATTTCAGCTATTTTTAGCAAAGGAAAGCCTGTTTGGGTTTCAGCAGAATGATAAGCCAAGCGTGCTTTAAATTCACTTTGCAATTACATCCTCTACAAAAATAGAGCAGGTAAACAATAGTCTAACTACTACAGATAATAAATGAGAATTTAGGAAGACGCATGAAACTAAATCTGTCATATTCTTCATTGTGTTACCATAAAATTACAGAGCACAGGTGCTCTTGAAAAAGATATTTGGGAAATGTTAATGTTCAGTGATGCACAAAGATGAATAGCTGGGTTTTGTGGTGGTGTTATGCTGCAGTGCAATTTCAAGTAATGGTGCAATAGCACCTGTTCACAAATTCCAGTATGTTTTCTTGTATTACAGAGAACTTGCACATGTGTGCATCTGCAGATCTCAGTTCTGTTATCTGCACAGAATTACCAATGTCTTCTTTATTAGGAATATTTCTGAGAACTACTCAAAAGTGTGGAGCAGTAGAATTGTCCTGTACACAGCATGCACCTGAATATCCTCCATGGTAGGCCATTAATAAATTCCAGAATTTTCCAGGTTAGTTCTCTTATCAGCACATTGTATCAATCCACAATTTAAATTATTTCTTTTCTTTGCTTAGTTTGTTTTGAAGTAGTGAGGGGGCACAATTTCAGAAATGCATTCACTAAGCACTACTTAGAACAACTTGGATTTTTTCATGTTGGCCATTATTGATTAAAATATAATTTGGACTGTAAATGTTTGACCTCACTAGGCTACAAAACTGTGTGACATGTGGGGTTCCATTTAGTGAGAATTTTCCTGAACAGCCAATGCAAACAACTGACTGCAATGACCCACAGAGAGTGCAAAGGAGGCCTGAAGAAAGAGGCTTTTCTGGATGAAGCAGCACATAAATGGACATGAGGGAAATAAGGGCCATGCAACATGAAGAGAGATGTCCCTTCTTTTCTGAACTCCTGTCTTCTCCTTTTGGCCTCCTCATTAGAAATTTCCTTGTAATTCAGTTGCTGGAACAATTTTTGTGAGGTTTGTTACACTGTGTTTAAAGAAAGACAAACACCATCCCAGCGAGGAGGAGCATTCCTAATTCAGGCTCTGTCTGAAGCTGTGTAAGATGAAATGGGAAGAGATTTTCTGGGTAGTGGGTTTCAATTTTTGTGAGAAAGCCAGCACACAGAGGAAAAGATGACAGGGCACCTTGAAAAAACACTCACTCCAAAAGATGCTCCAGAATGTGATGAGAGCAACAATCCCTGTGCCAGCACGTCACCCACAGGGCAGCGGCTGCAGGGACAGGGCTGGGCTCCTCACAAAGGACCTGGGAGGAGGCAAGAGAAGGCAGAGTCAGCCAGAACTCAAGACAGGCTGGATGTAAGGAAAATATCCACTGTGTGTGTGGGATGAGCTCCTGCCATTCCACCAAATATACAAATATTCCACCACATAAGCCCTCATGGTTAAACCATATAAAGACATAAAAAACCAGCATGAATTAAAAGAATTGGAAGAAATAGGTCTATTTTTTTATGCTCTGAAAACTGTTTCCTGTTCAAGAGATCATTTAAATAAAAAAAATAAGTAACACTAAGCAGGTCATTTCAAGATCAACTTTGTTGGATTATATTGAAAAGACTTGGCTGTGGGAGGGATTTTACATTCTAACTCTCCCCTGATTGTGGAAAAACAAAGAGAATAAAAGGAAAGAAAAATGCAAAACCCCTTGGTGAAGACAGCAGTGTGAGTTCACTGTCACTGTAAGCCATTAATCCCTCGGGTAAAGCAACATCCTTCCAGGTGGCAGGACTTTAGCTCTGATGGAAATGCTGACAGAATTGCTGCCCCTTCCTGCTGCTGCTTCCATCTCCACAGAATGAGAAATGTGCCAAATCTGCCGCAGACAGGCAGAGGCAGTGAGACAGCAGCAGCCAGCTGGCTGGGAAAGGGGCCCAGAGAATGTGTGCAGTGTCTCTTTTCCTTTGCCCTCTCCCGTCCGGCCTTGTCCGCTCCCAGCGGGAACTCTGCTCGCGACCCACCCGAGCCCGGCCCGCGCGGGGCCGCGAGCGGGGCCGAGCGCAGCGCCCCCCTCAGGCCGCGCGCCGCGGGCGTTGTGGCCGCACTCGGCGATCGGCGCCATGGCGGAGCTGCCGCTGCCCGCCGCGCTCAACGCCGGCGCCTTCCCCGCCAAGCTGTGGCGCCTGGCGAACAGCCCCCGCGTCCGCTCCGTGCGCTGGGACAGCCGGGGCCAGGGGCTGCTCATCGACCGCTCCCTGCTGGAGCGGGAGCTGCTCAGCCCGGGCGGCGCCCACGGAGCGGGCGGCGAAGGGGCGGGGCCGGGCCCGGACTCCTTCCAAGCCACGCACTTCGGCAGCTTCGTGCGCCAGCTGAACCTCTACGGCTTCCACAAGGTGCCGGGCGATGCCGGCGGCTGGCTCCACTACACGAATGCCAACTTCGTGCGCGACCGCCCCGAGCTGCTGCTCCGCATCCAGCGCCTGACCAGGGCCAACAGGCAGCGGCTGGCGGCGGGGCTGGAGGTGCGCAGCCGGCAGCCCGGCCGCTTCCAGCAGCCGCACACGGAGCGGCCGCTGCCCGCCTGCTGTGCCGGGCAGCCCCCCAGAGCCGGTGAGACGGGCTGCGAGCTGCGGGCGCCAAGGGTGCCGTGGGCTGTGGCCGTGGGCAGGGGCCGGCACAGGGGCAGGAGCGGCGCCGTGGCTGGTGCTGCTCCGTGCCCGGCCCTGGGATGCTTGGGGAGCTCTCCGTGAGTGCGTGTGAGCCGAGGGCTCGGTCATGGTCAGACCCAGCGGGAGGGAGCCTCCTGGTCCTTTGGAATAGAAGGGAAGAGACCTGGCAGTTGGGTTTCTGGCAGTTGCTTCCTGCCAAGGAATGGCAGCAGGACAGTTTTCCAAGACAGTTGAACCAACAGGGGAGAGTTAAACAGGCTAAGAACTGTGTTGAATAGCTCCAGGAAATGTTTTTTTTCTTTCATTACTTCTTTCTCACTCTCCTTGGGAGGCTGGGAGTTTTTATCTTCCCTGGCTGAAATAAGGTTGCTGCCGAAGGCCTTGCAAAGCCCAATAGTGACCCAGCCTTCCCTTTGCTTCCTTTCTTCTTCCCTCACTGCTGCACAGCTCCCTCAGGCCAGAACCTTGCTGCTGCTGCTGCTGCTGCTGCTGCTGCTGCTGCTGCTGCTGCTGCTGCTGCTGCTGCTGCTGCTGCTGCTGCTGCTCCTGCTGCTGCCTCACAGGAGGATTCAGAGCTGCATCCAGGCCCTTCCAGGGGACGTGCAGGTGCTCAGGAGTCTGAGGCTTCCCCACCAGCTGCCAAGAAAGTCTGTGCCTCCTCTGGACTTTTTGGGGCTTCACCAGTGGAACCATCAAGGGAGCTCATCCGCAAATTTAATCTGCGCAAGCTCACCATTCCGCTGGTTCGCATCGAAGCTGAAGCTGCCTGCAGGGCCCTTCGAGAGGGCAGCAGCTGCAAATCTTCAGAGCAGCACAGCCCAGCCAATGACCCATCAGGTATGGAAAGAGTTTCTACCCTTGCTTTTCAAACAGATCCTGTTTAGTGACCCTTTGAAGTATCTTCCTGCAGTGCCCTGTCATGGTTAGATATGAAGTGAGAATCAGGTAGAAAGTGCCAAGTATCCTAGGAACAGGGACCATGAAAACTGATTCTCTGTCTGTTATTATTGTTCTTGCTGCAGATTTGGAGGACGTTCTGGGCATTTTCCAGACAGCCTCTCTGTAAAGGTAGAAGGGCAAAGTAAAAACTATTTCTTGACAAGTGGTCAGTGTTGGCTGAACTCCCCTCTTTCTTTGAGTGAAGCCAAACAAGGTTGGGGATAGGATGCAGCAGCTGTTTAAGACTGTCTGCCCTGAAAATCAAGCTGTACTTTTCAATTGAGCTCTGGGTGTCCCCAGAACAGCTGCAGCTGCAGATTTCAGCCTCACTCACAAGGCTGCTTTTTTGAATAAACTCACAGTTTGGTTTCAGCCTGTGTGCCTGAAGATCTGGGCTCTCCCTGGGTGAATCCACTTCCTGTGGCCTTTTGTGATGAGGAACCCAAGCAGCTGAATCCAAAAGCTGATGGGGAGATAGGAAAGGCTGTGATTCTAAAGTTTTTGTGTCCCTTTGGAGCGGGGGAGATAAGACCTGGCAGTTGGGTTTCTGGCAGTTGCTTCCTGCCAAGGAATGGCAGCAGGACAGTTTTCCCAGATGGATGAACAAATGGGGGGAACTCAGCAAGCAAGGAATTGGTTGTTGCAAAGCCCCAGAACATGTGTGGATTTTTTCCTTTATACGCCTTCTTTGAAGGATTGGAGCTTTTGTTTTTCCTAACAGAGGGACAGTTGCTGCCAAGGGAAACACACACAAAGCCCAATAGTGACCCAGCCTTCCCTTTGCTTCCTTTCTTCTTCCCTCACTGCTGCACAGCTCCCTCAGGCCACAACCTCACTGCTGCTGCTGCTGCTGCTGCTGCTGCTGCCTCACGGGAGGATTCAGAGCTGCGTCCAGGCCCTTCCAGGGGATGTGCAGGTGCTCAGGAGTCTGAGGCTTCCCCACCAGCTGCCTAAGAAAGTCTGTGCCTCCTCTGGACTTTTGGGGCTTCACCAGTGGAACCATCAAGGGAGCTCATCCGCAAATTTAATCTGCGCAAGCTCACCATTCCGCTGGTTCGCATTCGACCCTGAAGCTGCCTGCAGGGCCCTTCGAGAGGGCAGCAGCTGCAAATCTTCAGAGCAGCACGAGCCCAGCCAATGACCCATCAGGTATGGAAAGAGTTTCTACCCTTGCTTTCCAAACAGATCCTGTTTAGTGACCCTTTGAAGTATCTTCCTGCAGTGCCCTGTCATGGTTAGATATGAAGTGAGAATCAGGTAGAAAGTGCCAAGTATCCTAGGAACAGGGACCATGAAAACTGATTCTCAGTCTGTTATTATTGTTCTTGCTGCAGATTTGGAGGACGTTCTGGGCATTTTCCAGACAGCCTCTCTGTAAAGGTAGAAGGGTGAAGTAAAAACTATTTCTTGAGAAGTGGTCAGTGTTGGCTGAACTCCCCTCTTTCTTTGAGTGAATCCAAACAAGGTTGGGGATAGGATGCAGCAGCTGTTTAAGACTGTCTGCCCTGAAAATCAAGCTGTACTGTTCAATTGAGCTCTGGGTGTCCCCAGAACAGCTGCAGCTGCAGATTTCAGCCTCACTCACAAGGCTGCTTTTTTGAATAAACTCACAGTTTGGTTGCAGCCTGTGTGCCTGAAGATCTGGGCTCTCCCTGGGTGAATCCACTTCCTGTGGCCTTTTGTGATGAGGAACCCAAGCAGCTGAATCCAAAAGCTGATGGGGAGATAGGAAAGGCTGTGATTCTAAAGTTTTTGTGTCCCTTTGGAGCGGGGGAGATAAGACCTGGCAGTTGGGTTTCTGGCAGTTGCTTCCTGCCAAGGAATGGCAGCAGGACAGTTTTCCCAGATGGATGAACAAATGGGGGGAACTCAGCAAGCAAGGAATTGGTTGTTGCAAAGCCCCAGAACATGTGTGGATTTTTTCCTTTATACGCCTTCTTTGAAGGATTGGAGCTTTTGTTTTTCCTAACAGAGGGACAGTTGCTGCCAAGGGAAACACACACAAAGCCCAATAGTGACCCAGCCTTCCCTTTGCTTCCTTTCTTCTTCCCTCACTGCTGCACAGCTCCCTCAGGCCACAACCTCACTGCTGCTGCTGCTGCTGCTGCTGCTGCTGCCTCACGGGAGGATTCAGAGCTGCGTCCAGTCCCTTCCAGGGGATGTGCAGGTGCTCAGGAGTCTGAGGCTTCCCCACCAGCTGCTAAGAAAGTCTGTGCCTCCTCTGGACTTTTTGGGGCTTCACCAGTGGAACCATCAAGGGAGCTCATCCGCAAATTTAATCTGCGCAAGCTCACCATTCCGCTGGTTCGCATTGACCCTGAAGCTGCCTGCAGGGCCCTTCGAGAGGGCAGCAGCTGCAAATCTTCAGAGCAGCACAGCCCAGCCAATGACCCATCAGGTACGGAAAGAGTTTCTACCCTTGCTTTCCAAACAGATCCTGTTTAGTGACCCTTTGAAGTATCTTCCTGCAGTGCCCTGTCATGGTTAGATATGAAGTGAGAATCAGGTAGAAAGTGCCAAGTATCCTAGGAACAGGGACCATGAAAACTGATTCTCAGTCTGTTATTATTGTTCTTGCTGCAGATTTGGAGGACGTTCTGGGCATTTTCCAGACAGCCTCTCTGTAAAGGTAGAAGGGTGAAGTAAAAACTATTTCTTGAGAAGTGGTCAGTGTTGGCTGAACTCCCCTCTTTCTTTGAGTGAATCCAAACAAGGTTGGGGATAGGATGCAGCAGCTGTTTAAGACTGTCTGCCCTGAAAATCAAGCTGTACTGTTCAATTGAGCTCTGGGCGTCCACAGGACAGCTCCAGCTGCAGAATTCGGCCTCACTCACAAGGTGCTTTTTAAAATAATCTCACAGTTTGATTTCAGTGTTTGTGCCTGAAGATCTGGGCTCTCCCTGGGTGAATCCACTTGCTGTGGCCTTTTGTGATGAGGAACCCAAGCAGCCGAATCCAAAAGCTGATGGGGAGATAGGAAAGGCTGTGATTCTAAAGTTTTTGTGTCCCTTTGGAGCGGGGGAGATAAGACCTGGCAGTTGGGTTTCTGACAGTTGCTTCCTGCCAAGGAATGGCAGCAGGACAGTTTTCCCAGATGGATGAACAAATGGGGGGAACTCAGCAAGCAAGGAATTGGTTGTTGCAAAGCCCCAGAAAATGTGTGGATTTTTTCCTTTGTACGCCTTCTTTGAAGGATTGGAGCTTTTGTTTTTCCTAACAGAGGGACAGTTGCTGCCAAGGGAAACACACACAAAGCCCAATAGTGACCCAGCCTTCCCTTTGCTTCCTTTCTTCTTCCCTCACTGCTGCACAGCTCCCTCAGGCCACAACCTCGCTGCTGCTGCTGCTGCTGCCTCACGGGAAGATTCAGAGCTGCGTCCAGGCCCTTCCAGGGGATGTGCAGGTGCTCAGGAGTCTGAGGCTTCCCCACCAGCTGCCAAGAAAGTCTGTGCCTCCTCTGGACTTTCTGGGGCTTCACCAGTGGAACCATCAAGGGAGCTCATCCGCAAATTTAATCTGCGCAAGCTCACCATTCCGCTGGTGTGCATTGACCCTGAAGCTGCCTGCAGGGCCCTTCGAGAGGGCAGCAGCTGCAAATCTTCAGAGCAGCCGAGCCCAGCCAATGACCCATCAGGTATGGAAAGAGTTTCTACCCTTGCTTTCCAAACAGATCCTGTTTAGTGACCCTTTGAAGTATCTTCCTGCAGTGCCCTGTCATGGTTAGATATGAAGTGAGAATCAGGTAGAAAGTGCCAAGTATCCTAGGAACAGGGACCATGAAGACTGATTCTCTGTCTATTATTGTTGTTCTTGCTGCAGATTTGGAGGATGTTCTGGGCATTTTCCAGACAGGCTGTCTTTAAAGGTAGAAGGGTGAAGTGAAAATTATTGCCTGACAAGTGGTCAGTGTTGGCTGAACTCCCCTCTTTCTTTGAGTGAATCCAAACAAGGATGGGGATAGGATGCAGCAGCTGTTTAAGACTGTCTGCCCTGAAAATCAAGCTGTGCCATTGAAATCTCAGCTGGGTTCCCAGAACAGCTCCAGCTGCAGAATTCGGCCTCACTCACAAGGTTGCTTTTTTTAATAAACTCACAGTTTGATTTCACCGTGTGTGCCTGAAGATCTGGGCTCTCCCTGGGTGAATCCACTTCCTGTGGCCATTTGTGATGAGAAACCTAAGCAGCTGAATCCAAAAGCTGATGGGGAGATAGGAAAGGCTGTGATTCTAAAGTTTTTATTCCCTTTGGAGCGGAGGAGATAAGACCTGGCAGTTGGGTTTCTGGCAGTTGCTTCCTGCCAAGGAATGGCAGCAGGACAGTTTCCCAAGACAGTTGAACCAACAGCGGAGAGTTAAGCAGGCAGGGAACTGGGTGTGGAATAGCCCTAGAATGTGTTTTTTTCTTCCATTATTTCTTTCTCACTCTGCTTGGGAGAATGGGAGCTTTTATCTTCCCTGGCAGAAGTGCAGTTGCTGCCAAAGGCCATGCAAAGCCCAATAGTGACCCAGCCTTCCCTTTGCTTCCTTTCTTCTTCCCTCACTGCTGCACAGCTCCCTCAGGCCACAACCTCGCTGCTGCTGCTGCTGCTGCTGCTGCTGCCTCACGGGAGGATTCAGAGCTGCATCCAGCCCCTTCCAGGGGATGTGCAGGTGCTCAGGAGTCTGAGGCTTCCCCACCAGCTGCCAAGAAAGTCTGTGCCTCCTCTGGACTTTTTGGGGCTTCACCAGTGGAACCATCAAGGGAGCTCATCCGCAAATTTAATCTGCGCAAGCTCACCATTCCGCTGGTTCGCATCGACCCTGAAGCTGCCTGCAGGGCCCTTCGAGAGGGCAGCAGCTGCAAATCTTCAGAGCAGCACAGCCCAGCCAACAGTGCTGCCTCACCTGGGGATTCAGAGGTGCTTCCAGGCCCCTCCAGGATGAGTGCAGCTGCTCAAGTGTGTGAGGCTTCCACAGAACCTCCTGAGGAAGAGTTTGTCACATCTGGACCTCTTGGGGCTTCATCAGTGGAGCCAGGCACAGACACATTTCAATTTCAGCCTGAGTCTGTCATTCCACAAGGTCCCGTGAACCACCAAAGCACTTTGGTGGCAGTTCCAGAGAGCAGCAGCTGCACATTTCCTGAGCAGCACTTGCCAGCCTACTGGCCATCAGGTAGGGGAAGAGTTTCTATCCTTGCTTTTCAGAACAATCATGAAAATTGACTGTTTGAAATATTTTCCTGCAGTGCTCTGTCATGGGTTGATCTCAAGTGCAAGTCAGGTAGAAATGTCAAGTCTGCTAGGAAACATGACAACAAAATGAATTTCTTTCTGCTTTTCCTTTCCTTGCTGCCGTTTTGGAGTGGGTTCTTTGCATTTTCCAGACAGCCTCTCTGTAGGGGTGCAAGGGCAAGGCAAATAACCTTTGTCCACGACTGGTCAGTGTCAGGTAAACTCTTTTTTTGAATGAAGTCAAACTAGGACCCTGATAGGATATTGAGAGTTTGCAGGTTGTCTCTCCTTCAGATAATGTTATTAAAATTCAACGAGCTCTGTGCATCCCTGGAGCAGCTGCAGCTATAGAATTCAGCCTCACCCACAAGGATACTTTTTAGAAGAAACTCACAGTTTAAGTTTAGGATGTGTGTCTGCAGGTGTGGGCTCTTCCTGGGTGAATCTGCTTTCTGTGGTCTGTTATTATGAGAAACTGCAAAGCCACCGACTCCAAAATTGATGGGGAGATAGAGAAGGCAGTGATTATAAAGTGCTTTTGTGTATATACAGATCAATTTTAGAATCCATCCTTTCATATACATACACATAATTTAGAAGAAAGATTTTTAAGAGGGAGAGCTCACTCTCCCAATTCCCTGGGAAGTTTGAGTATGTTTCCAGGATTGGGGTTGCTGTGTGCTTCCTGTGGTGTTTGATCCAAGGCAGCATAGAGCTCCGTGTCCCAAAGCCACATTCTGGAGCCTGACCAATGTGTTTGAACTCTTGCAGCCACTCCAGGCACTTCAGCCCCCAGTGCTCCAGCTGGCTATGCTGGTTATGCACCATGGAGAGCCCCCAGGTGGCTCTGGGATACTCCTGGGGAAGAGGAATTGCCCCCGCTGGATCTGGACATGGTGCTTGAGACACTGGAGGAGATGCTTTCATCCTCCCCGCCTGAAAGGTCTCCCTCTGCTCAGGTAACTCTGCTGAACAGGGATGAAAGGGGCTGACTGAGAGCTTTTGAAAGTTGTTACTTGGCTGAGAAGCAAAGGCTTCTTGAATTCAGTTGTGAATGGACAGGGAAGGATTTTCTTGGTAAAATAAGGTTTCTAAAAGAAGAGGAATGAGAAAATCACTCCCCTGAGTGAGGATGAGAGGTGTGAGCCTGTGTCGGCCAAGTTTCAGTGCTCCTTTTCCTGGGAAGAATTCCTCCTGTGGGGCCATTTGTGATGAGGAAGTGAAAGCTTTGTGCATTCTACCAGTCTTTGTTTGATGGAAAAGAAGAGAAGAGTGTTTGGAGAATGGCACTGAAGGCAAAGTGTGCCATGCAGGGAGGGGCATGTGAGAGGTGCCTCTGTTGCAGCAGCAGATGTGGGCTCTGCCTCTTTTGTGTTGGAAGGCCAAGGCAAAGCAAGGGCTGGGCTGCAGCTGCTGCTGCTGTGTGAGCCCTGTCATGTGTGTAGGTGCTCCCAGAGCCATGTTTGGGGATGGGCTGGAGCTGCAGCTTTCTTGTCCTCTCAGTAAGGTGGTGCCTGCAGTCCAGTTTCTATCTGGGAAATCCTTAGCTGGGCAAAATGCCCAGTCTTGCTGTCCATGTTCCAGAGCTTAATCACCTTGCTGTTGGGCATCTGTATGGGAAGAGATGTGTGTTCCCATGCAATCTCTACAAAGCTGCAGCCTGGATGAGACTGTTCTGCACAGGGCTCTGGAGGGAGGAGCACCTCCCTGATCCAGGAACTGGCAGGACTCCTTCCTTAGAAGGCATCCATGTGTTCAGTGTCACCCCCACATTCAGCATTGTCAGCTTTGACAGCTTTTGGACCATGTTGGAGGAGTCAAATCTGAATTTTGAAGGTGTTTGTGGCCCAGATTTCTTGTTAGGAACAAGAGATTAGGTATGTGTGCCATGGATGCATTGTGTAACTGGTGAGAAGGGTTTATTTCTTTCTGTTTCTCTTTCAAGGGGAATATTAATGTTGCCTCTGAGCCTTCAGAAGGGGAGCCTGTGAACAGCACTGCAGCAGAGGGAGGTTTGCCTGGCACTGAGAGCTCTGGGAACAGTTCCCAGCAACCTGAGGAGCTTGGTAAGGAGAGAGCCCCCATTGGTTTAGAGAGATGTGAGAGGGCTGCTCTGAGCCTGCCTCTGACAGGCAGGGAGATCAGAAGAGTTGAGTTCTTGTCTGCAGGGTTGGTGCTTCCCATGCCTTTAGTTCAAATCCTGCACTGAGACAGCCTCCCCAAGCCCTGCCCTCCTCGCTTCTCCAGAGGCTCTGACACTGAGTCCTCTGGTGTGGCAAGAGAGCCAGGAATAAACCTGACCTTGTGGGATTCATGTCACCAAGCTGGGTATCCCAATTTGGATTCATAACTCAGCTCACAGCACCCTTCAGTTTCAGCCATTTCAGTGAGGACTGAGGTCTCTCTGTCAGCACAGAGAAAGAACAAGGCTGGGCTTCTTTGTGGCAGCTGGGACTGTGTGTTTCAAGCTCTCATGGGAGCCATTTGCGCTGTGAGTGCTGTGAGTTTATTGGGAAACTTCAAAAGATCAAATGTTTTGAAAACTTGGAAGGATTCCAGCTCTTTAAAGAGCAGGCCTGAAATTCCCAATTGAGAGTCTGCCTTCCAGGCCATCTCTTACAGTCTTTGACAGAAGGACAGTTACTTCCAAAGGGAAAGATGGACGGAGGCCAATATTGACTGGGTGTTCCCTTTGCTTCCCAGATATCCATCTGATCTACCTTGCCAGGAGGGCTGCCCTGCGTGCCAGGGAGAAACCGGGGGAGAGCCTGTGACCATCGGGCAGGTGGAACCCCACTGTTTATAGATACATTTAGAGATTTCTATAGTTATATGTAGTTACTTTTATAGATTTTCAGATTTGCATATATATATGTATAGGGTAATATTAATATCTATATATATATGTTATTATTTTTATTACTAGTAATGCATTTTAATAACTATTAATTAAATATTTATATTTATATTTATATTTATATTTATATTTATATTTATATTTATATTTATATTTATACATATTTCTTTAGTTAAAGGTGAGCTGTGTAGGGCTAGGGTGCATTTTTAAGGTGTTTCCCCTCTCTGATTCCTTTTCCATCTCTTGTTTTTCCCCTGTGTCCTCTGTCCCCTGTGTCTGTGCTGGTCCGAGCTGGGGCCGGGCTGGGCGGAGCAGCAGTTCCAGCCCCGGGTGTCCCTGGAGCGGTGGCAGCTGCCGCTGGCCCCAGGCAGAGTCCCCTGAGGAGCTGCTGAGGGACGGTGAGACTGAGGGGCTGAGGGGCTGAGGGGGCGCTGGCACTGAAGGGACAGTGACCTTGAGGTGCTGCTGGGGCTGAGGGTGTGGGGCAGCTGAGGGCGATGGTGGCACTGAGAGGACAGGGAAGAGGCACAGGCTGAGGGGGTGACGGGTCTGAGGGGATGGGATGGGTGAGAAGGGACTGAGGGGAGTGAGAGGAGTGTGGGGTCTGAAGAAGCTGAAGGGGACTCGGGGTTTGCCGAGAGCATGGCGGGGCTGAGGGGATGGAGGGGCCAGCAGGGAGCACAGAGGGGTCCTGGACTGCAGCTCTGCCAGGCATGGAACCAATTCCTGAGGCTCCGTTTTTGCCACAGCTGCAGTGAAGACATTGCAGACAGCAGGAGGAGTGACAGGAGCCAGCAGGGAGAAGCCAAAGGCCCCGAGCAGGAGCAGGAGCAGGAGCTGCTGCTGGCACAGAGGCTGGTGAGGCCCCAGGGCCGGTGGGGCAGGGTGGGGTGAGGGTGCCGTGGGCTGTGGCCGTGGGCAGTGCCCGGCACAGGGGCAGGAGCGGCCCTGCCCGTGCTGGGGCTGCTCGGCGCAGCTGCCCCGGCCGGCACAGGGGCTGTCCTGGGGCAAGGCAGCTGTGCCGGCAGGGCCCGGGAGCTGTGCCGGCTGTGCCGGGGCTGCGGGACAGTCCCGCCGCGCTGCGCTCGCCACACCCTGGACCCTCGGCCTGCTGCTGCTTTCCAGCAATCCTGGAGGGGACTGAGATTTTCTCTTCCCTGATGGAAGTGCAGGTGCTGCCAAGGGAAAGGCCCTGCTCCTGACTCAGTGTTCTCTTTGCTTCCCAGATGTCCCATCTGCTGTCCCTGTCCAGGAGAGCTGCTCTGCACGGGACAAAGGGACCGAGGGAGAGGATTTGAAGATGGGGATGCTGGAATCCAATTTTCTGTTTTGAGTTCTCTTTAAACATACATGAGCTTGAATGTAGAGAGGGATAATTATATGGATATTTTCTTATGTGGGTTGCTATTTGTATAGGAATATTTCCATATATCTGTTATATTTATGGATTACCTATGTATATCTGTGTATATATACATATATATATATGTAATTACATATATGTGTATTTGTATATCTAAGTATGTTACTTATGTAACATGATGAATACACGTATATGTTGTTATATCTGTCTTCTATTTCCTGGGTTTTCATTTGTGTAGATATCTATTTGTATTGATGCTGTTATAGGTATATTACATTTAAAAGGGTATATTGGTATTTGCGTTGGTGTATATATTCTATTTTTTTTCTATGTATATTAATCTATTTCTACATGTAATTTTTTTTACATTTATGTAGAGAGGTATTGCTTAATATTTGTATTGATGCTGTTGCATGGATATTTTTTGGTACAGTGATATTTGTATATTGATAGGTTTGGTTTATGTATCTATTTAGTGTTTAATATGTAATGTTTAATCTCTATGTAGACCAGGAGATTGTTATAGTTATATCTGTATTTTTTATATGTGTATACACATGTATTTAATTCTAATTAAACATGTATGGAGTACTATATTTGTATAACATTATCTGTTGAGTTCTTAGTGTAGGGCTATTTAGAGGGGGAGTGCATATGTTCATGTTTTTATATGGGCTGTACACTTGTATGTAATAAATTAAGTAGTTAAGCACCTAAGTGATCTTTGTGTATAGTGAGTTGTTTTAGAGTTTGGCAGTAAATTAGGTTTTTGTTAACTTAAGTTGATATTTGTATATTTTTGCATAGCATTGTTTTAGTAATGTAATAAATCCCTTTTTTTAACATTAACTGAGATCTGTATAGTTCTGTATTGTCAGCGTGGGTGTAGCAATTTGTAATAAATGACATTTTTCAACTGAAATCGATTCTTGTGTATGTGTTGATCAGCAGTGCAGCTGTAACAATCTGCAAGAAATGGCATTTGCCAGCTGAGATGGGTGTTGTGTGATTTGTGCTATCCAAAGCAATGAGCAGATGTAAAGGTGATGATGCTGGGGGATTTTGGCCATGAAAATCTCCAGCCATGCCCAGCACATGCCCTGTGTGCACTCAGGCTGGGCAAGGAAAGCGCAGATTTGGGATGGCAGCAGAGCCACACATTTCCTAAGAACTCCCTGCAAAGCCTGCTGAGAAAACTCTGGGACTCCACTGAGTGTAGAACTGCTCTGCGAATTTTCAGATCATTCAATTGATCTTTGGTTCTTTATATGGAAACATATCTATATATATCTGTGTGTGTGTGTGTGTGTGTGTGTGTGTGTGTAGGCAGTACTTAGTGACATGGAACATACTTGATTGTGGAAACTGAAATGGATATTTCTATCTTTATCTATAGAGTCAGCAGAGTTGCACCATTCTGTAGCCATCATTGACTTGAAATTGGTCATTGTACATAAGCATCGCAGTCATAGCAATCTGTAATAAATTTCCCCTTGAAACTGCAATTGGCTTTGGGGCACTTCTCATTTCCATGATGAGTGACCACATCAATGTTTTCCCAATATCTTCAGTGATCATTAAGCATTGGTGAGTGAATGACAGGCTGTGGCACCCAATTCCTCACAGGTCTGTCAATCTGTGGGTAATTGAACCTGTCTGAGGTTATTTGTCTGTGAGTTGTGGTCCATCTCTAGAACCCCCTCAGGCAGCACCCTGGCTGGGGAGAGGAGGGGAAAAATGTAATGGGATTATGACATTGATTCTCTTTTCACACATGTTTGCACTAAGCTGCAGCCTCAATTTAGAAAGGAATATGATAGATTTTCTTTAGTGTGGAATAAAATGGTGTAGGAACAGCCACAAACTAAGCTGTAGGAACAGTTCTTGGTCTAAGAGGACACTGGGTGCAAGAAAGCACCACAATGTTAATGATTCATCTCTTAGGTGAAACCAAACCAGTCCATCATGTAAATCTACCTGGTGATGGAAATAACCAATGGGCTGGGGCTGAAGTCTGGGAGTCAAACATTTGAAAAAGAGACCTGGCAAAGCCAGTCCAAGGTGCAGGCAGGCACTGGGCTCAAGGCAAGAGGGAGCTTGTCCTGGCAGCCCTGGGAGGGACTGCAGGCAGAGGAGCTGCCGGCGGCAGGGAGCAGCTCCTGCTGGCACTGCAAGGGAAGGAGCGGCAGCGTGCAGGAGGAGCGGGCACATTGCTGATGGACAACGGAGCTGCTCCTGAGCCACCAACGGGACCCCTCCTGGCACTGCAGTTACTGCTCAGTGCCAGGGTAATCTGAGCAGGAAGCCAAAGCCCGAGGAAAAAAAAAAACAAAACAAAACAAAACAAAAAAAACATAGTTGAAGTCATAGTTGAATGTTCCCACAGCTAAGCCTTATTACTTGGCAGCCTTACAAAACCACATAATTTCAAAAAACTCATAGCTGCACATGAAGCTCTTTCCTTCCTAGCTGTGGTTTCTTGTTCCATAGTCTGTACCCTACCAAGGCCAGAATATCTTGACCAGCTGTGCTCTCTCTTCCACATGCCACTTGTTCTGCTGTATCAGTCCTGTCTTTTTTTACATTTGTTCTGGTATCTATTCTTCCTTCCAGTCAGAGGCTTATCAGCAGATAAGTCAGATTGCTTCAGAAAATGCTTGACGTGGTTTGACATTAGGATTAGATTCTGCCTGTATTTAACAACACTCTTTAGACAGTATTAACTGTACATCATGCTTTTTCTTACATTATTTGTACAGACTTACTTAAAAATAAATGTGAAAAAAAAAGAATGAAAACTTGCACAACTTGAATAAGAAGTTACTGAGTCATAGCCATTGAGTGTATAAAATGGGTTAGTAGTTGTCATATGTGTTTCTGTGTTTTTATTCTCAACTCTAAGCTAAGTTTCTTTCGGATCCGTATCTTGCTTTCTTGCCTGTTCTGATGTGCAACATTCTCAGGCAGATCTAGGGAATTCCTCAATGCAAACATTCTTTTTCTGTTTTGAAAACTGACTTTTTTTCTTACCTGCAGATCATAGACCATGTCAGGAGAGGATGTTTTTCCCGTATCTTTTCCCTGCTTTATTTAACACTTCTCAGAGTATGTAAGAATTACCATGTAACACGGGAAATGCAAGTTTGTCCATTCAGGCTTTACTCATCCCACAATTCTTGAGGCTTAGAGAGGGATTATCTAATAGTTCCTGAGGAAAGCAGTTCTTGACCATACCAGCCCAAAGAGCACTGTCTAAAATCATGTTCTCCAGTTCTGGGCCCCTCAGTTTAGGGAGGATGTTGAGGTGCTTGAGTGTGTCTGGAGGAGGCAATAAGGCTGAGGAGGGGCTTGGAGCACAAGCCCTGTGAGGAATGGCTGAGGGAGCTGGGGTTGTTTAGCCTGGAGAAAAGGAGACTCAGGGGTGACCTTATCACTCTTCACAACTCCCTGAAAGGTTTTTGTAGTCAGGCGGGTTTGGTCCCGCCAGTGTGTACCTTTCATGTCTCTCTCTTTTAATACTAAATTTTTCTGTTAGGAGACTAATGCATGGATCATCTCTCCATATCTCTCCAAGCACCCATCCTGTCTCCCACTGAAATACACATTAAGCTCATCTATTGCGAAATAAATCTTCAGCAATCTCTCCAAAATAGACTTACAGGTGTAATGGATTGAATTAAAATGGAGTGACACACGTTTAAAAAATTCTTGGTAAAAATAGTTAATCCTGATGAAAGGTATAAATACCTTGCCTGAAGCAGAGATAACTTTGAACTATAAATAATGAAATACATTTTAATCAGTTTTACTGCAACAATTTTTATCTATGAAATAAGTTATCTTGGAAGCTCTTTTCAAGTAAGTTGAAAGAAGGATATAATTTGCTTGAATAGCATTTCAGTTGTGAAATCTCCTTAGTTTGGAACCTGGGGAAGATTGTAATGGTGTATTCTCTTTCCTTCTCTGCAACTGCAGTTGAAAATAGACTTGCTGAGAACTTGTCTAAAGTGGTATAGAAAGAACAAGTTTAGATGTAAGCTTCTTTCTTGTCACAGTAGTGCTGAGAACCATATTATCTAGAAAACAATGGAAGATTTACTAAAGACCAATTAAATTTTGGGCAGAGTATCACAGCATTATGTATCATGGGGACTGCTTACAACAGAGAAGTGCTACTTAACCAAATTTAAAATCACTGCAGCAATTGTTGTCATAGATTTTCCAGACTTTTCAGTGTGTTTTGTAGTTCCATCTCCCTGTCAGTTGTGGATCCTGTTCCAAGGTGATTGCACTGCATTTCAGCACCCTCTGTAATGCTTTCTGTTTCCCAGCTCGGGGCTCTGGCCAGGGACCAGCCCCAGGTGTGTAACAGCTGGGTTGGCTGGTGTAAGGGAGTAGCCTCTGTTTCTGCTTGCTGTGCTTTTGTGGGTTATTTAAACTGGCCTGTTCTTATGAGGAAGTTGGGAGGGGACTGCTCCTCTTGAAAAGGAGGAAAGCCTCTTTGAAATTAAAGCCTGTGAGAATTATTTTCAGAAGACTGTAATGTTTTTTTTACTTTCAGTGATGTCCAATTAGCCTTGTCTTTGCAATTTAAATTGTGTGCTGAAGGTATTAAAAACCCAGGTAGAGGGATAGATAAAATAATAAGGCACTAAGTGTATTTTGACCCAACTCTGCTGCTATCTATATCCAAGGTACTTAATTCTAAACTCAGCCACAGGTAAATTTGTAAAGAAGTTTAATCTGTAACTGATTCAAGTGAAGTACTTGAATGGGCAACAGCAGTATGATACTTTTTCATTTGTCATTGCAGATTTCATGCAGCTACACTATTTCTATTTCTTCTTCCCCACAAAGTTTAAGAATATTGCTGAATTGGAGACAGAAAGAAAGCTACTGTCACATCCTTACAAAAAACCTTCTGTATCCATGGGCAGGTTCAAACTTCCCACTTGGTTTGGTATTAAGCAGATTTCTAGTTATAAACAGCCCTAGGCATATGCCCTTGGCATACATTATATTGTGGCCTGGCTTTTTTTGGTCATGATATTCTCAAGTACTGTCTGTAAACAGGCTTGGATTAAGTAAGTAAAGTAAGTAAAGTTAAATAAGTAAGTAAATACTAACTCAGGAAATCTTTCACCTCTTCATGGAAAATTTATAAGGGTTCATGTGTCAAGCATAAAAGGTGTTTGTTTTTTTTTTTTGTTTTAGTCATAACTCCTCCTAGCAAAACACCATATTTTCAGGTAATAGTATTTTTTCCTTTTTTTTTTTTTTTTTTTTTTTTTTTTTTTTTTTTTTTTTTTTTTGTGGATTGCACAGCTGCTGAAATTTCTTCTAATTTGATGTACTGTACAAATAAACATTTCAAGAGCTAAAGTGTAATATTTAAAGGTTTTTTGTCTGCATACATTTCAATGTGATTTTACTGTCCCTTCTCTGCCTGCAGTCTGCTCTGAAATGGGCTAAGCAAATAGGAAACAGTCTATGGGAACAAGCTTTGACATTCTGTGAGTCACTTGGTACTAATTGTCTTGTGGCAAATGGTATTACTTGTCGTATAAAACACATTAGGTGAACTAATTGTTGAGAAACTGGACAATTATGACAATTTGCCTTGTGCATTGCCTTTGGCAAAGTGTCTTATTTACATAA
Source organism: Erithacus rubecula (assembly GCF_903797595.1). NCBI lineage: Eukaryota > Metazoa > Chordata > Aves > Passeriformes > Muscicapidae > Erithacus > Erithacus rubecula. The sequence goes on along the minus strand of NW_027636038.1, from coordinate 35,464 downwards.
TTTATTTGTTTAAGGTCAGTGTTGAAGTGTGAATTCAGCATTGCTCTCCTTTGGCATTCTGAGCTGGGCTTACACTGGTACTGAACTACCATCTCCATCTTCCCAGTGCCAGGTAATGGTCCAGATCTTATCTTTAAATGACATCTTCAAGAGGTCTCACATCTAAGGCACTAGTGTCCTAGGAAAACTTCTCAAACTACTGACTGGCAGTGTTTTAGTGCCTTATTTCAGCCTAACTCATTACCATCATCACTTGGAGAATTTTACACAATACAATCCATGGAATCTCTGTATGCTGAGGGTGAAGGAATAGGAACATGCTTGCTTGTGGTGCTTCAGTCAATATTTTACCAGTGTTCCAAACTGCCATTTCTTCAAAGCTGTGCATTCTAGAAAATATTAAATCACAGGTGTCACTTTTTTTTTTTTTTAGTTCACTAAACTAGTTTCACCTAGTTCCTGAAGAGAGAAGCTCTATAATTGTTATGCTGTAAGAGAAATTTATTCCCCTATTGTTAGTTTTTCTTTTGTAATAGTTCAGTGAGACAGTGCACCTCACTTAGAAAAGCAGCAACAGACATGGCAGAGCAAGAAAAGTCAGCACTTCCCATCTCGTGTGCATTCATTATAAAATCAATACAAATGTAAGTGCTGTGAAACAGGATGAAGCAATCTGAGGAGTATAGTTCTTCTGCATTTGTATTTTAATGACAACCTTTTTGCAGTAGCTTTAATATAGGCCCATCCCAAAATAGACATCTAAAATAGCCATTGTTACAGAAATAATGTCACCCAGAGGAAGGAGAGAGTTTAAAATATGTACAATTCAGAGTTCGTAACAGAGTGAATGCTGAGTCTACTGTAAAATGCCAGGAAGGTAACTTTAGTAACTATAATAAGCAGAATTTATTTAGGGACAATGAAAGGCAAATATTAACCTTGACAAATGAGATGTCAAAAAGACAGGATTTAACACAGAACTGAAATGGTAGAATGCTGATTTTCTTTTCTGCTATTCCACTCCTGAAGGGAGAAGGAATTCATTACTATGTTTTGAGCTTTTGTCAACTCAGTAGCCTTCTAACTAAACGGAACTTTAGTGCTTAGGTAGGTTTTACACACTAATTTAGTTTGTCCCTTCCACTTAGAAATTTCTAGCCTATAGACTCCCTGGATGTTCTTTCTCTTTTCGTATTATCAGAAGTTCTGGGAAATTTCTCATTTGTTACTTAATTTATGATAGTGTAGTGAGCAATCTAATTGACACTGAATAAACTGAGTGATGGCGAAATAGCTCTACTGATGTTATGAAGGCAAAAAAATTACATAAAACATTAATATTTTCTACTGTTATTTGCCTTATCTCTTGAAATATCATAAAAAGCACACATTCTTAGCTTTATCTGCTAGCAAGTGTGTTATGTTCTTTGCTATACTAGAAATCTAGGGCAGTAAAATCTTGTGTCAGACAACTTGATGGAGAAAAGGCCTTTGTTTGTAACAAAATGCCAGCGAATATTTGTGTTCATTGGCAGTCAGTTCAGGTGCCTGTAGAATTTTGATGGAGTCCATTTATTCAAAAAGAAAGGGCTTTTCACAGTTTATGCCAAGGACTTTTGGATAATTAATTGTAATGGATACTGTAAAGCTGAAACCACTGTATTTGTGCTGTCATGTGCATTTGGGATAGTATAGAAATAGTTTTTCTTTTTATGCATGGTGTAGGGAATGAGAGGATGGCATGGCAATGAGATGGGCTGCTGCATTCACTGTAGCAAGAGGTTTCCCACCATAAAGCCACTGGTATTTAATTGTGCAGAGTGCTCAATCCAAACACTTAATGGCAGAATTGTTTAAATGAGGCACAGAGATTTGCTGCAGCCAGTACCAAAAACAGGTTCTGAAATTGGAATTGAGACTAGAATTTTCTAAACTGAAGTTTTGAGCTGCAGAAGTGGGACACAACCCTTCCTTTAAGGGTTGTATTTTTAAGGTAGAAAACAGTATCTGTTAATATTGCTTGAGAAGGTTATATGATGTTGACACTGACCTGGTTTATCTTTCTGCTCTTTTGGTACTTGTAATAATGGACAGATTACTTTTCTTCCCTCCTGTGTCATTACCATGCTATGTGTTTCCTAAGCTCCTTTTCAGCCAGAAATGTCAGAGTGCAAGTGATCTGTCATTCCATCTTGTTTACAGGCAATCAAGATTTATATTGATTTTTACCTTCTGTGAAATTTTTGTGGTTCTGATGCAGCAAGTTTTTTCAAAAACGTACTGCAATAAAAGAATTCACTTTTAAAACAGTGCATTAGGACACAACACAAATCCACGAACATCCCATGTAAGTAGAAGTTCTCTAAATGAATTATGTTTGCAAGTGCTGGGCTGAAGATTAACAAGGTGGTCTTGCATACAGGTAAAGGCAGCCAAATTTGTATGCTGCATTAACTGTAGATATTTGGGTAAACTGTGTTCCTCTGAAATAGGTAAAATGCAAGCAAAGCAAGATAAAATTATAAATGTAAATTCAATCTGTAACCATTTACTGATTTACTGATATTCACTGATACTTCTGTGTATCAGTACAATGGAGTGCAGACTAATAGGTACAAGGAAAAACAGCAACTGGTTTATTAAGGTACAGCTTTTTACCTCATAGTTGTGGCCTAAGGGTGGTTGAGTGGCATATTCAGTGGAAAGCCTAAGAGAAATCCCATTTTTAAAGAGATTCTTCCCTTCTTACTGCTAGAAGGGAAAAACAATCCAAACTACTAATTGGGCATAATAGTTTCAGAGATATGCAAATAGACCAGACAACATGCAAGCAGCTGCAGTTACGGGCTAATTATCTGTTGTTTGCAACAGAAGCAGGAAAAACAGCTTGGAAGGGGTCTTTATTTAGACAGAAATCTTGTGTCCGTGTAGTTCTCTTGGAGAACTAATTAATGTGCAGATTTGTGTGTCAGACAGACCAGAGCATTGTAAGATAAAACTGTGATGAATTTGAGAAGAATCTGATTTTTTAAATACTTTATTAAACACAATTCAGGCTAACAAAAGAATCTTGTCAAACTTCTTCAGATGTAGCTCATCGTTCCAAAATCAGGCACTCCAAAGTTCTACAGCCTTCATTTGCATGTCTTATTGTGCTCTTTCAAGATTTAAAAAAATTAGGAAGTCATTCATAGTGCCCTGCATGAGCCTTGGAGTGTGAGAGTTTAAAGAGGAAATTTGTGGCTGCTGTTTGCCTTTGTTAGGCAGGTGCTGAGTGAGTGGGATAGGACTGATGTCAGCGTTAGGAGATGAGCAGTTAGTGCAGGGGAGATGGAGAGAAGCAGATTGAGGGAACGGGTGCTCCCATATGGCTGGAGGGAGATCTTCCCGTGAGGCAAACGGAGCAGCTGGATGTGGCTGCTGAACACTTCTGCAGGATGAACCCTGCTTGTCACAGAGGTTGTTCTAGGGAGACTTCTTGTCTCTCTGAGGAGATCCTTTGACACAGAGGCCTCTCTGTGACAATGAAGATTGCTCATAGGCAAATGTGACATCATTAACACACTTTTTAGTATTTTTTTGTTGTATGTCTTTTGAGTTTCTCAGCTGGAAGGAGCCTGGTGAATGGAGTCACTGTGTGACTAATGAGCTGTCTGTGGAACATCTGCAGCCTCAATACCTGCATCTCCACTGAAAACAGCCTGGGAACTTCTGCCTTAATGAAACTTCAGACCACATACCTAGGAAAGGTTATCCTGTCATTTCTACTAAATTGGCTGCTGGGTTATTTTTTCACATTGCTTTCTCTTTAGTACTTGGATAATTCTGATCTGCCACCACCTACTGATCTGCATTCTGCTTAATTTTTCCTTAATATAGATCAAGTCAAATAGGTACTTTTGGAGATGATGCTGCACTAATTCTCATTTCTTTTGAGTTCATTCTAGCATCAAACACTGTCTTGTCAGTAAGTTCTTTGACATGGCATAATACTAGTCCCCAAATAAATAGCAGACTTTAAAATAGCAATAATAGAGTAATAACAAATATTATTCCTGAAGTCAAGGACTCACTCTTCATTGGGAGCTGTATGACAGTTCTAGGATGTTGTGCCTAGAGATTTCCTTTCAGTGCAAGCGTGATTGTGGCTTTCCATTAATATTTGTTTCTGATAGAATCAACACAACAGAGCTTGAACCAAACACTGATAAAATGTGATTTGTGGATATATTGAAGCAACTGAATAATTTGGTCTGCCCCAAAGCTGAGAAAAGTCTAAAAAAACATACTTTTAAAAATTTCCAACCAGGGAAATGTTATAAAAAACAGTCAGCCAAGTGTATTGTCTAGTTGTCTTGTATTACTGCATCTTGCAAGTGTAATTGAAACCCATCATCAAAGATTATCATCTTTTGCTGATTTTAAATGTAAGGAACAACTTGCTCCATATCAGTTATAGCCATTATTAAATGTAAGTAACTGATGATACTATTTATACTTTTATCAGCAATAAGTGCCTTTGACTGTAGGAATAAGTGTTCTTTGGACTAGATATTGAAAATCAGGAATTATCTTTCAAGTAATTTAAATTTCTAACCATGCAGTGCAGATTTTATTTCTGAGGAGTGCAACTTGTTGAGTGATTTGTAGTGCTGACAACACTAAGCTCAGCAAATGCATTAAGTGCTGCAACTTCCTTTTGAGAAAAGTGTTTTATGTTATCAAATAGTCATAAAACTTGCAATCATAAACCTATCTGTTGCTGTTAGCTAATCAGACTCATTCTTCCATGGATAATATTTTCAGCTAGTGTTTTAGTAAATTGCACGTTTTATTGCTTTTGTAACACAGTAACCATCTTTTCCTTGGTGATTCACCAACAGGGTACATGAGCAAGGCCCTTAAGAATATGTAAATCTTTGAAGTGAAACATGTCCCCCTCTTTCACTATGTAAATTCATTAAAAAATTCAATTTCATTGTTAATGAATAGAATAAAAAGGAAAGCTCTTGAATTAGGAAAAGAATTATGGTCAAGGTCAAAATTAGTACTCAAAGCTGTCAGCAACCCTGAAGACATAAGATTTGCATCAACATTTCTGCAATTGTCAGTTTCCATTTAGTTGCTTTGCAATTCCTGTCCCATGGTATTACACTGGCTTTCAGTTTTTGAAGTTCTCCTAGAAAACTGAATGAATCCAGCAGACAGTCAAATGAAGGACTGAGCCAGGAAAGTATACTGCAGGAATTTGCTCATCTTCTCTCTTGCAGAACAGTGTTGGGACAATCTAATTGAAAACAGACCAGGCTGGTGAGCAATGAAAGATCCTGTCCTATAAATATTCCCTTTCTTCTGTTATCTCTCCCATCTTCTTGCTTGTCACTTCTCCTGTGACAGGGACAAAAAAGGAAATCCAAGTGAAGTGCCAACCTTTGACTTCTTTACTGAATGAAAAGGATTCTGAGTGCTTAAGATGAAGGAAGCCAGTAGGAGAATGAAGGGTGTCATAAAAACAATTAACAATGCTTCTGTGTTCATTCTGAAAGTTATTATTTAATAATTCTAAGTTATTAATGCAATTGTGTTCATATTAAAAACAAGTCATTTTATTGACATTTGATTAGAAAATCAGTTTTATTAAGACTGGGAATAATTGTCCCAGGTTATTTATCTCAGTTTAATAGTACAACAGCACACATATCTGCAGTGTGTATTCTCATTATTAAAGGCTCTTTGTACAAATATTTAAATACCTAATAATTGGGAACTTGACATTTAGTAGAGTGTAGGATTGGGGAGAGCTAAATAATGCTTTTTAATGTAACTTGACAGTGTTAAAATGAAAGTTTTATTAATTCCATTATTGGACTGCTGTAATGGAAAATTACAAAGAGACATAACTTGGATTTATACTTTACTTCCATATTCCAAGTCTTTAATGTATTATGGTTACATTTGCTCAAATAAAAAAAAAGGGGGGGTGGGGAGAGACAATCTTAACATCTTTTGACCCTTATAAATAAAGGGCAAACAGATTTGAGTTCATTTACGTAGCAGCATTTAAATATCTATGCTCAGAAATAGAATTACTACTAAATATGCCTGACTGACAGGTGGATAATCACAGAGATTCTTCATTCTGGAAAAACTCATAGCAGAATCCTAGAAACTAAAATTTAGGATAAAATCCTTCTGCATGTTTTCTACTTTTCTTCTCCCAGATAGGATAGTGGGCTGATGCAGATATTTTCAGTACAGGTAGCAGGAAATTCAGATAAAAGCATATGAGGCTATTTATGCTTTTTTTTTTTTTTCCTATTTAAATTGAAAGATGGAGTTCTCTTAGCCTGCTGCTGCTCTACAGGAGAGCACATATTGACAAATGACACTCTTTTAATGCTTTCTGACAATAACAGTGCTTTCTGCCAATTTCTGCTGCCAATAATAATGACTGTGCTACAGCAAACAACTAATGAATGTCTCCAAATGACCTTTTAGCAACTACTGTCAACATTAACTACTCTGCAGCATTTCCACCTTCCCTGGAAATTGCTGGTGTTTAATTTGGAGTGTGTAAAGGTGAGTGACATAAGGACAACTGGGCCCGTGTTAGCTTGGATTGCATTGCCACTGGTCTAGTTCTGCATCCTGTGATGAACACTTGAAGTTAGAGTGACAGATGACTTCTAGGGATGGAGAAAGGGGCTTGCCTGTGTGCAAGTTTCTCAGGTAAAGGAGATAAAAACCACACAAGGGTTGTTCTGACTGGGCAAACAGCAGGGGATGAACTTTAGAGTCCTCTGGATCACACAGAGATCGTATTGTTCAGGTTCCCTTGAAACAACCACAAGCATGCAGCTTCCTAGAAAATGCAAGGAAAAATGCACTAACAAAAAACTTCCTGATGAATGTCAGACATCCTGTGGGACCAATTAACCCTCAGTTAATTGTATAATCCAGTTGTGTAAAACATTACTTCTTGGTCATGGTGGTTTTCTCTCATCTCTGCAGTGTGACCCCATCTGATTCCCAAACAGCTGTATTTAGCTTCCAGCTCAAAATGACAAGACAGTACAAATATTTGAGAGTAAGGAATAAGATCCCTCAGATTTGAAAGAACACAAACATCTCATCCTATTGCTTAGAGTTCTGCACTCTGGAGGCTTATGTGGGAGGACCACTCTTTTTAAAACTCTCTATGGGTAATGTATAAAAAAAAAA
>NW_027636038.1:0-27743 GCF_903797595.1 Erithacus rubecula | reverse complement strand
GAGAACTCAAAGAAGAAAATCAGATTCCAGCATCCCCATCTTCAAATCTTCTCCCTCGGTCTCCTCGTCCCCTGCAGAGCAGCTCTCCTGGACAGGGACAGCAGATGGGACATCTGGGAAGCAAAGAGAACACTGAGTCAGGAGCAGGGCCTCTCCCTTGGCAGCACCTGCACTTCCATCAGGGAAGAGAAAATCTCAGAGCCCCTTCAGGATTGCTGGAAAGCAGCAGCAGGCCGAGGGGCCAGGGTGTGGCGAGCGCAGCGCGGCGGGACTGTCCCGCAGCCCCGGCACAGCCGGCACAGCTCCCGGGCCCTGCCGGCACAGCTGCCTTGCCCCAGGACAGCCCCTGTGCCGGCCGGGGCAGCTGCGCCGAGCAGCCCCAGCACGGGCAGGGCCGCTCCTGCCCCTGTGCCGGGCACTGCCCACGGCCACAGCCCACAGCACCCTCACCCCACCCTGCCCCACCGGCCCTGGGGCCTCACCAGCCTCTGTGCCAGCAGCAGCTCCTGCTCCTGCTCCTGCTCGGGGCCTTTGGCTTCTCCTTGCTGGCTCCTGTCACTCCTCCTGCTGTCTTCAATGTCTTCACTGCAGCTGTGGCAAAAACAGAGCCTCAGGAATTGTTTCCATGCCTGGCAGAGCTGCAGTCCCGGACCCCTCTGTGCTCCCTGCTGGCCCCTCCATCCCCTCAGCCCCGCCAGGCTCTCAGCAAACCCCGAGTCCCCTTCAGTTTCTTCAGACCCCCGCAGTCCTCTCACCCCCTTCTCTCACCCCCTTCTCTCACCCCCCTTCTGACCCATCCCATCCCCTTAGACCCGTCACCCCCTCAGCCTGTGCCTCTTCCCTGTCACCTCAGTGCCACCATTGCCCTCAGCTGCCCCACACCCTCAGCCCCAGCAGCACCTCAAGGTCACCGTCCCTTCAGTGCCAGCGCCCCCTCAGCCCCTCAGCCCCTCAGTCTCACCGTCCCTCAGCAGCTCCTCAGGGGACTCTGCCTGGGGCCAGCGGCAGCTGCCACCGCTCCAGGGACACCCGGGGCTGGAACTGCTGCTCCGCCCAGCCCAGCCCCAGCTCAGACCAGCACAGCAACAGGGGACAGAGGGGCACAGGGGAAAAACAAGAGATGGAAAAGGAATCAGAGAGGGGAAACACCTTAAAAATGCGGCCTAGCCCTACACAGCTCAATCTGTGGATCTAAATTCCGTTTACCTTTAACTAAAGAAATATGTATAAATATAAATATAAATATAAATATAAATATAAATATAAATATAAATATAAATATAAATATAAATATAAATATTTAACTAATAATTATTAAAATGTATTGCTACTAATAAAAATAATAACATATATATATATTAATATTACCCTATACATATATAAATGCAAATCTGAAAATCTATAAAAGTAACTACATGGTTTTAAAAATATAACTATGGAAGTCTATAAATGTATCTATAAACAGAGGGGTTCCACCTGCCCGATGGTCACAGGCTCTCCCCCGGTTTCTCCCTGGCACGCAGGGCAGCCCTCCTGGCAAGGTAGATCAGATGGATATCTGGGAAGCAAAGGGAACACCCAGTCAATATTGGCCTCTGTCCATCTTTCCCTTTGGAAGTTACTGTCCTTCTGTCAAAGACTGTAAGAGATGGCCTGGAAGGCAGACTCTCAATTGGGAATTTTAGGCCTGCTCTTTAAAGAGCTGGAATCCTTCCAAGTTTTCGAAACATTTGATCTTTTGAAGTTTCTCAATAAACTCACAGCACTCGCAGTGCAAAGGCTCCCATGAGAGCTTGAAACACACAGTCCCAGCTCCCACAAAGAAGCCCAGCCTTGTTCTTTCTCTGTGCTGACAGAGAGACCTCATTCCTCACTGAAATGGCTGAGACTGAAGGGTGCTGTGAGCTGAGTGATGAATCCAAATTGGGATACCCAGCTTGGTGACACACATCCCACAAGGTCAGGTTTATTCCTGGCTCTCTTGCCACACTGAGGACTCAGTGTCAGAGCCTCAGGAGAAGCGAGGAGGGCAGGGCTTGGGAAGGTTGTCTCAGTGCAGGATTTGAACTAAAGGCATGGGAAGCACCAACCCTGAAACCAAGAACTCAACTCTTCTGATCTCCCTGCCTGTCAGAGGCAGGCTCAGAGCAGCCCTCTCACATCTCTCTAAACCAATGGGATCTTTGTCCTTACCAAGCTCCTCGGGTTCCTGGGAACTGTTCCCAGAGCTCTCAGTGCCAGGCAAACCTCCCTCTGCTGCAGCATTGTTCACAGGCTCCCCTTCTGAAGGCTCAGAGGCAACATTAATATTCCCCTTGAAAGAGAAACAGAAAGAAATAAACCCTTCTCACCAGCTACACAATACATCTGGTCCAACAACTCCATGCCTCACATGCCTAACCTCTTGTTCCTAACAAGAAATCTGGGCCACAAATACCTTCAAAAGTCAAACAGATTTGACTCCTCCAACACGGTCCAAAAGCTGACAATGCTGAATGTGGGGATGACACTGAACACATGGATGGCTGCTAAGGAAGGAGTCCTGCCAGTTCCTGGATCAGGGAGGTGCTCCTCCCTCCACAGCCCTGTGCAGAACAGTCTCATCCAGGCTGCAGCTTTGCAGAGACTGCATGGGAACACACATCTCTTCCCATACAGATGCCCAACAGCAAGGTGATTGAGCTCTGGAACATGGAGAGCAAGACTGGGCAGTTTGTCCAGCTAAGGATTTCCCAGATAGAAACTGGACTGCAGGAACCACATTACTGAAAGGACAAGAAAGCTGCAGCTCCAGCTCAACCCCAAACATGGCTCTGGGAGCACCTACACACATGACAGGGCTCACACAGCAGCAGCAGCTGCAGCCCAGCCCTTGCTTTGCCTTGGCCTTCCAACACAAAAGAGGCAGAGCCCACATCAGCTGCTGCAACAGAGGCACCTCTCACATGCCCCTCCCTGCATGGGACACTTTGCCTTCACTGCCATTCTCCAAACACTCTTTTCTTCTTTCCCATCAAACAAAGACTGGTAGAATGCACAAAGCTTTCACTTCCTCATCACAAATGGCCCTGCAGGAGGAATTCTTCCCAGGAAAAGGAGCACTCAAACTTGGCCAACACAGGCTCACACCTCTCATCCTCATTGAGTGGGGAGACTTCTCATTCCTCTTCTCTTAGAAACCCTACTTTACTAAGAAAATCCTTCCCTGTCCATTCACAACTGAATTCAAGAAGCCTTTGCTTCTCAGTCAAGTAACAACTTTCAAAAGCTCTCAGTCAGCCCCTTCCATCCCTGTTCAGCAGAGTTACCTGAGCAGAGGGAGACCTTTCAGGCGGAGAGGACGAAAGCATCTCCTCCAGTGTCTCAAGCACCATGTCCAGATCCAGCGGGGGCAATTCCTCTTCCCCAGGAGTATCCCAGAGCCACCTGGGGGCTCTCCATGGTGCATAACCAGCATAGCCAGCTGCAGCACTGGGGGCTGAAGTGCCTGGAGTGGCTGCAAGAGTTCAAACACATTGGTCAGGCTCCAGAATGTGGCTTTGGGACACGGAGCTCTATGCTGCCTTGGATCAAACACCACAGGAAGCACACAGCAACCTCAATTCCAGAAACGTACTCAAACTTCACAGGGAAATGGGACAGTGAGTTCTCCCTCTTAAAAATCTTTCTTCTAAATTATGTGTATGTATATGAAGGATGGATTTTAAAATTGATCTACATATACACAAAAGCACTTTATAATCACTGCCTTTTCTATCTCCCCATCAGCTTTTGGAGTTGGTGGCTTTGCAGTTTCTCATAATAACAGACCACAGAAAGCGGATTCACCAAGGAAAACCCCATATCTGCAGACACACATCCTAAACTTAAACTGTGAGTTTCTTCTAAAAAGTATCCTTGTGGGTGAGGCTGAATTCTATAGCTGCAGCTGCTCCAGGGATGCACAGAACTCGTTGAATTTTAATAACATTATCTGAAGGAGAGACAACCTGCAAACTCTCAATATCCTATCAGGGTCCTAGTTTGACTTCATTCCAAAAAAGAGTTTACCTGACACTGACCAGTCGTGGACAAAGGTTATTTGCCTTGCCCTTGCACCCCTACAGAGAGGCTGTCTGGAAAATGCAAAGAACCCACTCCAAAACGGCAGCAAGGACAGAAAAAGCAGATTCAGATTAATTTTGTTGTCATGGTTGTATTTCCTAGCACACTTGACATTTCTACCTGACTTGCACTTGAGATCAACCCATGACAGAGCACAGCAGGAAAATATTTCAGTCAATTTTCATGATTGTTCTGAAAAGCAAGGATAGAAACTCTTCCCCTACCTGACGGCCAGTAGGATGGCAAGTACTGCTCAGGAAATGTGCAGCTGCTGCTCTCTGGAACTGTCACCAAAGGGCTTTGGTGGTTCACGGGACCTCGTGGAATGACAGGCTCAGGCTGGAATTGAAATGTGTCTGTGCCTGGCTCCACTGATGAAGCCCCCAGAGGTCCAGAGGTGACAAACGCATCCTCAGGAGGTTCTGGGGAAGCCTCACACACTTGAGCAGCTGCACTCATCCTGGAGGGGCCTGGAGGCACCTCTGAATCCCCAGGTGAGGCAGCACTGTTGGCTGGGCTGTGCTGCTCTGAAGATTTGCAGCTGCTGCCCTCTCGAAGGGCCCTGCAGGCAGCTTCAGGGTCGATGCGCACCAGCGGAATGGTGAGCTTGCGCAGATTAAATTTGCGGATGAGCTCCCTTGATGGATCCACTGGTGAAGCCCCAGAAAGTCCAGAGGAAGCACAGACTTTCTTGGCAGCTGGTGGGGAAGCCTCAGACTCCTGAGCACCTGCACATTCCCTGGAAGGGCCTGGATGCAGCTCTGAATCCTCCCGTGAGGCAGCAGCAGCAGCGGCAGCAGTGAGGTTCTGGCCTGAGGGAGCTGTGCAGCAGTGAGGGAAGAAGAAAGGAAGCAAAGGGAAGGCTGGGTCACTGTGGGAGTCCAGGGTTTTCCCTGGCTCCTTTGGGGGTGCAAAAACCCTCCTGGCAGACCCCTCAGAGACCCCTGAGTGCTGCCCAGGAGCTGCAGGGGCTGGATTTGGCTCCTTGGGAGAATCTGCCCACATTGAGAGAAGAGACACAGAAAATAATGACGAGTAGAGTGTAAATTAGAATGTTAGAACGTAGATAAATAGGTTTTCTTGAATGTTTATGATAAGGGACACGTGGCCAAGATGGAGAATTTGGGGGGTGGACACCTTTTCCTCCTTCTTCTCCATGTCATCCATGTTGGGTGACACGTTGGCCTCTTGGATTGGTTGGGATCAGGGCTGGACCATTTAATAAAATTGTATTGTATTGGTAAAATTTTGTAAACATGTAATACGTAGTACTAACCATATAAGATAAGCCCTGCCTTGACCAGGCAGATTCCACCATGGATGCCAGGCCATGGATGCCACTGCTGGCCAGGCAAAGTGTCCCAGAGATAAGAAACAATAAACTGTCCTTGGAAAAAGAGAAAACTGTCTCCGGCAGTCTCTCTTCGGCGGCTTTGGGGAAAACCAGGTTTTGAACCACTTTCGTGTCCCTCTGGGGTGATCTCGGGGCAAAGGAGGAACCCCAGACTGGGACACCTGGCGTCCCTGGCTGAGCATTGACATCTGGCATCCCCCTGGCTGGGCAGTGACATCTGACGTCTCTGGATGCACCACAGCCCACAAAGGTGGGTGCAGACCCCCAGAAGGGCAAGCTCAAGAAGACGCACCGAGATGGAGGAGACCCCCCCAGGCAGAGACATTTGGCATGGACCCTGGTGGATCCTTGTAGCCTGCAAAGGCAGGTACAGACCCCCAAAAGACAGAACTTCAGAAGAGGCAAGCTGTTGAGGTGGACTGTGGAGGAGATTTCTGGCCCTCTGCCAAGAAAAGCCGAGTTCCAGATGCGAGTCGGAGAGGAGGTGTCCCGGGAAGCCTCGCTCCTGTGCACTGCTGGTTGGTTTCAGGAACCTCCGAATCGATTTTGGACGGATTGCTTTTGGGTAAGATGGTTCAGAATCAGACACATCATAGGATTCCCACCTAGCCATGAGCAGGGGGTGGGAGGTTTACAGCTGCCTTGCTATCAGCAGGCGGAGAAAGCAATTAAAGTTCCTCAGAGACTGGGGAAGGATTCTCACCTAGCTATGAGCTGGGGGAGGGAAGTTTATGACTGCCTTGCCAGCAGCAGGTGGTTCAGCAAGGGCCTTGCCATCAGCAAGGCCAGGGGAAAAATTAAGTTAGAAATATTTCCAAGTGAGTTGCAGGACATACATTTTTGCTATTTCACCCCTTCAGAATCCCTGACCCCAGAAGGCGGGAGGGCGCTGCAGGCGACTCCCCGGGTGTGTGGGACAGAGGGGAGGGGGACGGGACCACGAAAAAATGCGGGCTCGGTGCCACAGGGATGTCCAGGGAGAGGCAACCTGCGGGGACTGGGACGCAGAAGGACAGGACCATGCGGGCGGCTCTCAGCCCAAAGGGGGAAGGGAGCGGCAGCCTTCACACTGACCGGGACAAAAACAGGAAAAAAGCGCGGATTCGGTGCATTTAGCTGCAGGGATGTCCAGGGAGGGGCAACCTGCGGCAATGGCCGGGACGCAGGAAAGCGAGAATTGTGAAAAGACACAGACAGACCTGTCTCCAGCTGTCAGAAATGCTGGGGGAGGAGATGAATGACCTGTTTCAGGGAAACCTGAGTTGTCCACATTAGAACTGGCAGATTCTAATGGGGAGAGAAATTTATGCTTTTTAAGTCAAAGGTGAAAAAATTAACAACTTTGAAGCAATTGCAGGCAGCTGCCCAGACAGAGCCGGACAGAGCAAACCCGTCCACAGCAGCGTGAGGTCACAGCCCAGGCTCACCGAGAAAGGGGGGGGAGGCACAGCCACCCTGCTCCAGAGGCTCCAGCAGCACCCCCACTGCTCCCCCTGTGCCTGCACAGACCCAGTGCTGCAGACGGGAGGGGAATGGGGCATGGAGAGAGGCCAAGAGCTGCTTTTTATCTATACTGTGGAGAACAAACAGAACAAAAGAACAGGACAAGAGAGTCAGTTTTATTTTCAGTTCTTGTATGTTAAACTAAAGGTGTTTGTTTTTGCATTTTTGTTAAAAAAATAGCTGAAACTTTAAGAATGGTAAAGGTATTTTAATAGTATTAGATATTTTAATAATTGAAGGTATAATAAGGTATTTTGTATTTTATTTGAATATATATCATCTATATTTAGTGATTTGTTATTGCTCAGATATGAGTGGACATTTATTTAAATGTCAACATTGAGTTTTAATTTTCCTATAGTTAATTGTTTTAGAGAAGCCAGTTTATAAGTATTTGCAATATTTTCAATATAAATCAATAGATTTTGAGTTGGATTTTAAAATTTAAATTTAGTTTCTGTATTTAATTTTAAAAACACTGTAATAAGATTGTATGAATTCTATGTTACAGAATGATTTTGTTTTCTGTTTCATTGTTTAATTTGAAATCTTTCAACATTTTAAGTAAGTTTTGGAAAGCCTCCAGATATGTCCTTGAATCAAATGTATGAAGATAATCAGCTAAGTTGTGAACTTAATGTTTCTTTATTTTCCTTTTATTAATTCTCTCTTTTATTTTGACAGGTCTTTTGTGACCTGACACTTTGATATCTTATGGTTTTGAATATTTTGCAGAATTCCAGAAAATTATTTGAGCTTCATTTTCAGAAAAAAAAAATTTAATGTTATGGTTTTCCTGAGTTGTTATCATAGAAGCACTGCAGTGTCTTGCCATGTTCAAAGTATCTTACTCTAAAGATGAATTTTAGAGAAAATGAGTTGCTAGAGGAGTTTGATTTCTTTTTGAAATGTTTAATTGTAACTTTGTTGTTAAGAGTTGTGGTTTATTTCTTTAATAAGAAGATGTCAGGGAGTTCTCTTCCAATTAGAGTTTAGGCTCTGGCCAAGCCTTAATTCTGACTGAAAGAGAAATTGTGTAAATTCAGGTGTTTTCTGCATCAAAATAATATTCCAATCGTTTGGATTGACAATTTGACTTATCAATATAACAGCTGAAGCTGACTTTGAAGTGAATTTGGTGTTCATTTTCCGGAGATGACCATCTAATTCCTCGTTGAATCAAGGTTTGTCAGCTGTCTGCAGACCCTGAGGTGATGACACAGTTTTTTTTTTTTAAATTGATAATTATCTAATCTTGTAAATGTATGCCTGTTATTTAAAGTATTGTTAATTATTGTATTATGTTTACTTGCAGAAGATTGTAAACTTTGGGTTTGTTTTCTTTGTTAGATAATACTTGAAATAATAGTACAAGGGAAAATTTTCCAGTTTTGATCAAAAATATAGACAGAGAAAGTTGAAAAGCTTACAAAGTAAGCATTTGGGGGAAGGGTTCTGTTTGTGTCTCCACAGAGAGAGGACGGAGATGGTTGAAGCCTGCAGCAAGATTGGAACACCACAACATATAGCTTCAGTTGTCAAGGAGCAAATGACGGAAGTTCTTCAAGAACAACATGAAAAGATTTTTGCAAATTTTAAGAAGAAAAAGAATCCATCTAAAGGACAATGCTACGACTGTGAGGTTTTGGACATTTTGGGAAAAATTGTCCTCAATCCACAAAGACTTCCAAGCCACCAGAACTTTACCCTAGATGTCGCAGAGGAAGACATCTGGCAAGTGAATGTTATTCTCTGACGGATGTGGACAGAAAACCATTGCCACTGCCAAAAAACATGAAGTGCAGGACCATCTTGTGCTACGACAGAAATGATGGCAGTGCAACAAGGAACAGCAACAACACCAGCACAGACAATATAGTTGTCGGGGAGCGTCAATCTGACTCCCTCAGCAGGGCGTTAGGGGACATCCCCTGTGACAGGGATTTGCTGCCATCAGGAACGCAGTACATCCTGTCAGCTTCAAAAGTGATTTGTTTTTTTGAATGAAGAATCTGCATCTATACGTACAGGACTGAAAGCACCGTGCCAAAAGAGACAAAATTTTTTTGATAATAGGCAGAGACCGGTGCAGCATTTTTGGACTGACAATATATCCTACTGTTGTTTCAGCAGACTGCTTCGAAGAGATGACAATTTTAGCAAGGGCTCTTCAACCCCCATTGACAATTCCACAAAATACTCAACTGGCAAAAGAGATAGCTCTGCCATCACATCTATTGGAGCATCAAGCAATGCTGGCGATGGGCAAAGGGCATCCACACTACAATGACCATGTCGAAGTACACGCGTTATGGTTGAAGTACATAACCCGTGAAGAGCCAACTATTACTTGGGACTTGATATACCATAACAGGAAAATAACCATCACAGGGATGGTGAACACCGGACGTGACACTGATTTCATATATTTTCTGACCTCGAGAATGGAACTTGATTGTACCTTTGGATCAAATCACAGGCATTGGAGGAAGTTCTGTATGCCTCCAAAGCGAAAATTCAATGACATTCACAGGACCCGGACAGAAGACAGCTATTACTCGTGTAAAAGCCATTCACTGTATGGGGAAGAGATCTCCTTTCATAGTAGAGCATGTACTTGACAATGGATTTTTAGTAGGACTCACTGCGGCACTCGCCACTCCAAAACTGACATGGAAAACTGATACACCTCGTTGGGTGGATCAGTGGGCCTTGGAGAAGAAGTTGAGTGCATTGAAAACTTTGGTGAAAGAACAACTAGAAAAAGGACACATAAAACCGACAAACAGCCCGTGGAATTTTCCAGTGTTTGTCGTCCGAAAGAAGTCTTCTGGATCGTGGATATTACTTCACGACCTCAGAAAATTGAATAAAATAGTGGTGGAGATGGGACCTCTTCAGCAAGGACTTCCATCACTCTCAATGATTCCCAGAGACTGGCCTCTTGTTATTATTGACCTCAAAGATTGCTTTTTCAGTATTCCACTTCATGAAGACGATGCTCACCAGATGGCATTTTCTGTTTCAAGTTTGAACAGAGAAGAGCCAATGAAGAGGTATCATTGGGTTGTTTTACCCCAAGGCCTCAAGGACTTGCCAACAATTTGTCAATGGTATGTGCCGCAAACTTTGGCTCCAGCAAGACACAAATATCCCAAAGCAAGAATTGGACATTATATAGACGATTTGCTGATTGCTGCATCAACAGACCAAGAACTACAAGAAGTCCGTGCTTGTGTGATCGAAGAAATACAAAAAGCAGGACTCGAATTCAGCACTTCAAAGATTCAAGAAATTGCACCCTGGAAATACCTTGGATGGAAAATCACCGAACAGACAATCGAACCTCAAAAACTAGAAATCAACTTAGAAGTCAACAATCTCCAAGATCTCCAGCAACTCCTTGGAGAGATCAACTGGATGAGATCGATTTTGGGAATCACGAATGAAGATCTTTCATCTTTGTTCGATCTTCCGAAAGGAAACGACAACATCAAATCTCTCAGGACTTTTATGCCAAAAGCACAAGCAAGCTTGCAAAAAGTTGCAGAAATGATACAAGACAGACAAGCACACCGATATGTGGACTCTTTACCATTCCATTTAGTAGTGTTGGGAGAAGAAACACAGCTATATGGTTTGATTTTTCAGTGGGACCAACACAAAAAAGACTCTCTTTTAATTATAGAATGGGTTTTCCTATCTTACAGATATCCAAGGACAATTCTTACAGATTCAGAAATGACAGTACAAGTGATAATAAAGGGAAGAACAAGGTTGATGACAATGACGGGCAAGGACTTTTCAATGAACAATGCATCAAGGACCACAGATTTCTACAATACCAATGAATCAAAAAATGGATGAGGCAGCAGCTTGGTCTCAATCTCAAGTAACACCTTTGAACAGACAAATTCCTATAGAGACACACAGACCTGCAACAGCAGCTCAAGATACTTTAGTTGATTGGACAAATATTTGAATGGACTTGACAAGAAGCAGAGAATGTCCTGCATTTGGGACTGGTGAAATAGCCATGCCAGTGAATTATGACCCACAAGGACAAAACCAAAGATGGCAAAAATTAAATCATGATTTAGTTAAAGATTCAATTAAGGCAATTAGAGATAATGGACTGGGATCTTCATATTTTAAACAGTTTTTAAAAGGTATTCTCAATGAATATGACTTGACTTCATGTGACATGAAATCTCTTATGTCATTGATACTTATTGACACACAAGGACTTATGTGGGAGCGCAGATGGAGAAGAGCTTTGAAGAAGCTGCGAAAGAAATACCAAGGTGATGCTCATGCTAACCTCACCATGGCAGAATTAGCAGGAGACCCTCCTCACAATGATCCAGTACAACAAGCCGCCAAGATTCCAAGGGGAGTGTTGGCAGACATCAAGGAAAAAGGATGTGAACTTCTCTTCAAACAAGATTTAAAAGACTTAAGGACTGACAGTGAAAAATGATTGTTTATATGCTGTTGTATCTTATTTTTTGTCAACTGTATTAGGTGAAAAAGAGGATTTACCAGTGATGCAGCCAAGGGAGAGTGTTTGGGAAAGTTTAGCATGGACATTGGGGTTGGAAACAATTTGTTTGAGGCATTCCAGGCAAAAAAGCCATTTTCAACATGTCTGGTGGGATTGCCAGTGAAAGAATGGTCCATTCCGGAGGGTATCCCTTCATGGGTGATGTGAGTTGTGACAACTCCTGTGAATGGATGGCATGTGTGGGTTCAATTTGTCCCTGTGGCTGTTTTCAAACCAAAAGAATTAGAAATTTTTGGTTCAACAATGGATTTTGGAATTGTATGTGATGTTTTAGGGGTGAAAAAGAACCAAACAATGGATGTTACTCCAAAGTAGAATGTATATAGCAATTATATTGTAGTCTCAAACAAACCATCCTTCTGAGTTCTAGCACAGTTATTGTGCCTGGATGGTCTGTTTGACCTTTTTGATCTTTTACCTTTGTAAAAAGAAATTTTGAAAGTAGGTTTTTATATATTAGTGGAGCTTGTTACTATTCTCATTGCTTTGCCATGCATCATCCCATGCACTCGGCACGCCTTGAACAAAGCTGTGAAAAGGGCTCTGGACAAAACCGTGAAGGAGGTCTTTTTGGTGCAAACAGAGGGGGGAGATGTGGGAGTCCAGGGTTTTTTCCTGGCTCCTTTGGGGGTGCAAAAACCTCCCTGACAGACCCCTCAGAGACCCCTGAGTGCTGCCCAGAAGCTGCAGGGGCTGGATTTGGCTCCTTGGGAGAATCTGCCCACATTGAGAGAAGAGACACAGAAAATAATGATGAGTAGAGTGTAAATTAGAATGTTAGAATGTAGATAAATAGGTTTTCTTGAATGTTTATGATAAGGGACACGTGGCCAAGATGGAGAATTTGGGGGATGGACACCTTTTCCTCCTTCTTCTCCATGTCATCCATGTTGGGTGACACGTTGGCCTCTTGGATTGGTTGGGGTCAGGGCTGGACCATTTAATAAAATTGTATTGCATTGGTAAAATTTTGTAAACATGTAATACGTATTTCTAACTATATAAGCTCTGCCTTGACCAGGGAGATTCCACCATGGATGCCAGGCTGAGCAGACCGCTGCTGGCCAGGCAAAGTGTCCCAGAGATAAGAAACAATAAACTGTCCTTGGAAAAAGAGAAAAATGTCTCCGGCAGTCTCTCTTCGGCGGCTTCGGGGAAAACCAGGTTTTGAACCACCTTCGTGTCCCTCTGGGGTGATCTCGGGGCAGAGGAGGAACCCCAGACTGGGACATTTAAGATATATCATTACAAGTTTGTGAAGTGTTATATGATTGGTTGAAAAATGCACATGGCAGCAAAGCTGTGGGAAGCAAAGCAATTTATGATTGGTGATAAAAGATGTTAGCAAAGTTCATAGAAATAATGTGATTGGCTAAAAAACGAATGTAAGGCATTGCAACTAAGAATGAGATGGCTTCAGATATTATGGCATTCGGTGTAATAACACCTTTAATGTCTCACCCTTCTATGAGACTGGTGCAATAAAGCAATAAACTGTCTTTTACAATGTCTCTGAGTTGCTCATCTTTTGTTATAATCTTCTGACAGGCAGATTTTGGATATCAAGCCTGCCAATTGAAATGAATAGGGATTCAAAGATACCAGGTCTACCCAAAAGAAATCAATAGGGATTTAGAGACAGCAGGTCTACCATGTTTAAGCCTCGGTGGATTTAGGGACACCCAGCCTATACATTGAATTCAACAGGACTTTTGTGGAATTTTGGTGTAAGATGGGGCAATTTGGTAAAAGTGTGGGAGACATGTTGGGCACAATTCCAGGAATTTCCCTTCCAGGATCATGATGCTGATTCTGTGGAAGTCCTGGATAAATTCCTGGAAGCCAGTTCTGAATCCCTGATCCCACACCTGTGACCTGTGTTGGAGCTGTGCCTCCAGGTAAGCCCAAAAATCTCCATTTTCAGTCCCAATTCTGGGAATTCTGAAGCCAAAATCGAGATTTTTAGCAACAAAATTTTTGAGGCACTGGGTTTAGCCATTGAAGTCAATGGGAATTTACGGACACCAGGTCCACCCAGTCAAAGGAATGAGGATTTTTGGGAAACCAGTTTTGGGGGGCCCTCGGGGTTTTGCATGATCCAGTGATCCAAAAGGTACCCAGCACTATCCAGGTGATTTTTGCCATGATCCAGGATATACTGGGGACTACCCAGGTGTATCCAGGTGATTTTTGGGGATGTCTAGGTGATGTTTGGAGCACCCAAGTGTCCCGACTCTCCTGGATGGGCTGGGAAAAGATAATGGCCACCATTGCATCCTTTCAGTCAGCATGGACACAGATGAACCTCCGTGGTGGGGGGGCTGTCAGGGGGTACCCCAACACTCAGGGTTACCCCAAAACTCCAGGCAAGGGCCCCAGAGGTGGGAGGGAGCCCTGAGTTACCTCAGGAGATGATGCAGTGCAGGTACACCCAGGTGCTCTGGTCTGTGTGGTCGGTGCAGGTGGCATTCTGCACCGGCTCCAGCTCAGAGGTGGGAAAAGAGAGTGCCCCGAAATCTCAGGGGAGCAGCGGGGTCACCCAAATTGATGCACAGAAAAACTTCATAACCCACAAAGTAAATAATAGGTATGTATTTTATTGAGCACTGAGATGCATGGGGGATAGCTCCTCCAAAAACAAGCACACCTTCGGTGACCTGCACCTCTCTTTTTTTCTCTACAAACTAGGATTGCACAATGCATCTAATACATATTAATTTCCTAATCTATCCTGTCCCCACTTCATATTAAAATTAGCTCCACGGCACTTTGTGACTGCACACTGCTCCTAGTTGTTTGTCCTGGTGGCTGTCTGGGATGAAGTAAGCAGTCTTCCTCTCAGTTTGAACTTCTAACCTCACCTTCTTTGCATCTTAGCCTTAGGTTCCTTTCCAGACTTTGATACCAGTTTTTGCTGGCTCAAGGGTCTAAGGAGTCCCCGTTATCTGGAATGGGCCTCACTCTTCCATCCTGCTTGCACATTCTTGGCCCTCTATCTTATCTTGAAGCCTTCCTCTGTCCTGTTCTTACAAAGACAGTGAATGTTAAGCACTCAGAGAATATTGCCAATCCCCTTCTAGTTAAAGCATCCTCCTGTATTTGTTCCCTTAACTCATTAATTTTAATTTTAATTTTCCCTTTTTCAGTTTCACAATGGCTCCTTGGTTCTATGAGCCCCAGTGCTTCGTCCTTGACCCTTGGTTCCATAGGGGTCAGGAGTCTTGATGGTCCCTCTGATTCCATGAGGCACCAGAGTGTCCCAATGTTCTCTTTGTTTCCATGAGGTTCTGTAGTGTCTCCACGGTGTCCTTGGTTCTGCTGTCCGTGTCACAACTGACCCATGGTTCCATGAGGTTCCCCAGTGTCACCATGGTCGCTGTCAGAGGCTGGATGAGATCAGTGTCCCAGACACCTTGGCATGAGCTGTCAGTCAGTCACACAGTGGGGTGGTGCTGACCCAGGCAATGATTGCTCCAGCAATCACAAGTCCCACCTGGAGGAAGGCCCATGAAGGCCCGGGGGCTTAAAAAAACACGAAGCACGTTCTCAGTCCAAGTCCCTGCCTGCTCCTGTGGTCTGTGTCACACCAAAGGCATTGCTCCACACTCACCCCTGGAGCCCCAGCCCAGCTCCTGAGTGACCAAATGACCAAAAGTCCTACCTGGGAGAAGGACCCAGGAAGACCAAGGAGAATTTCAGGCAGACCACTAGGCAAGAGCACATCTTGATGCTACCTCCTCTTGGAATTTCTGTCTGAACAGTACTGGAATCCAAGAGTGTGCATCTCTGTTTCTTTTTTGTCTTTCTCTCTGTGTTTTCTATTTCTTCTGTTTCTGTCCTCTTCCAAATTTTGAGTAACTTGGGGAAACGGGAAATCCTAGACAGCGCCATCGGCTGCTGAGATCCTGCCTGCTTCCCCCTCCCCCCAGAGTGGCCAGACGTACCTGGAATGCTGCCCCTGATAAGTTTTTCCAAAAACCCCTGGGCCAAGGGGAAGGGAAGCCATCAGCCTGTGAGTGCTGCCTCATAAGTTGATATGGTCCTCAAAAACAGTTATGGGAAAACTGTAAGTCGAGGAAGGGATTTTTACACAGTGATCAGATTTACATTCTCCTGAAAGGCTGATTCGCTGTGTCACAGGGCCGGGAGAAAACTGTTTTCTTGTGGTAAAATCTGCATAGACTGATGAAAAGTTCTCCTCACCCAAGCAAATGGGTGAAAGGCTATTAATAAAGATGGTAATTTGACTGATCTGTTTCTGTATGTTATCAGTGTGAAAGAAAAGAAGTTGTAGGGGGAAGAGAAATGTTCTGAAATATTTATTGAGATTTTTTTTCCTTGCTGTTTCTAGTAATAAAGTTTTATCTTTGTACCTTTTAAAGTTTGAGCTAGTTTTGCCTTTCTCCTTATCCCATCTCACAGCAGAAAATGAGTAAATAATTCCAGTGGGTGCACTGGCAATCTGGCCAATGTTAAATGCACAGCAAACTTAATATTGAACTCTTCTTTCTTGACCTTTTCAGTTCAAGGATTCAGTGAGAAAAACTCAAAAGTATTTGTTCAAAACACCCAAACAAGGAAAGCCCCCGGGAATAATTTAAGTTTTCAATTCTTCTGTGATTAATTAGACAGATTTCAGTAGTGTATTCAAAGTGAATATGCTATATACTATATTGAAAACAATGCAGGGAGAAGTATTTTGTCCTGATTTCTTTTTGTATTTATTGGTTGATACCAGCACTGTCCAATTGATATTGAACCCTTGAATCTTCTAATGAAGTCTGAATAGGTATGAAAATCAAGACCCTTCATGGATGACAATAAATAACACTTTGTCCCCACCCCCTCCCTCTAATTCCCTCATCTGACAACTGGAACTACAAAGGATCAGGAATGGTGTGGCCAGCAGGAACAGGACAGTGATTCTTCCCTTGTGTTCAGCGCTGGCTGGGCAGCACCTCAAGTGCTGTGTCAAGTTCTGGACCACAAATTAGGGAAGACATGGAGAGGCTGGAGTGTGTCCAGAGAAGGGAACCAAGGCTGGTGAGGGGTCTGGAATACCAGTCCTGTGAGAATCAGCTGAGGGAGCTGGGGATGTTTATCTTGGAGAAGAGGAAGCTCAGGTGAGACCTCATCACTCTCTACAACTCCCTGACAGGAGGGTGCAGGCAGGTGGAGGTCGGGCTGTTTTTTCAGGGAAAAGTCACAGGGAAAGAGGACACAGACTTAAGCTACACCAGGGGACAATTAGGCTGGACATTTGGTAATATTCTTCACTGAAAGGGTGATTGGGCATTGGAATGGGCTGCCCAGGGAAGTTGGTGAGTCACCATCCCTGGAAGTCTTTAAGGAAAGACTGGACATGGCACTGAGTGCAATGGTCTGGGTGACAAGGTGGTGTTGGGTTACAGGTTTGACTTGATGCTCTCCAAGGTCTTTTCCAGCCTGGGTGATTCTGTGATGATTGTGACACTGCAGGGCCCTGGGGAAGCAAGGGGCCATTGTGACACTGCAGGGCCTCATGGAACTGAGAGGACAATAGTGACACTGTGTAGACATGGCACCACAGAGCCAAGGGACCACCGTGACACTGTGGGGCTGCATGGAAGCAAGGAGCCCATTGTGGCACCCTGGGTCCTCGTGGAACCACAGAGGCCACTGTGACACTGCAGGGCCTTGTGGAACCAAGGGGCCATTGTGACACTGCCGAACCAAGGAGAGCCTTGTGAGAGCCTGGGCCCAATGGAATCAAGGGGCCATTGCTCCACTGCAAGGACTCTTGGAACTAAGGGAACAATTGTGACACTGTGGTACCCCATGGAACCAAGTGTCCCTGTGACACTGCAGGATCTTGTGTAACCAGGTCTCCATTGTGACACTGCAGTACCAAGGAATTCATGGCAGCACTTGGGGCCTCATGGAACCAAGAGGCCACTGTGACACTGCAGGGCCTTGTGGGACCATGCAGAGCATAGTGACAGAGCAGGACCTATTGTAAGGATGGGACCATTGTGACACTGCAGGGACCTGTGGAACCAAGGGGCCAGTGTTGCTCCTCAGGGACTCAGGGAATGAAGGAAACATGTCTGACACCATGGTGACTAAGAGGCCATTGTGGCCCTGTGGAACCAAGGAGAGCATTGCTGGACTGTGAGACCTCATGGAACCAAGTAATCACTGTGCTGACACTGTGGAACCCAAGGATCTGAGGGACTTTGTGACGCTAAGTCTCCCAAGGAACCAAAGGGATATTGCGACACTGGAAGGCCTTATGGAATAATGGAGACCATTGTGACACTCTAGGGCCTCATGCTACCCAGGTGACACCAAGTTAGCTGGGAATCAAACCTCCCTTGAGACTTACGCTGGATCCAGGGTCCAAATCCAACAAGATGAGGTTTAACAAGACCAAGAGCTGGACCTATCCTGAAACACCTCCAGGTACAGGGACACACTCACCTCTCTGGGCAGTCCAATGCAGTGCCCAATCACCCTCTTAGTAAAGAATATTTCCTAATGTCCAGCCTAAACCTCTCCTGGTGCAGCCTAAGGCTGTGTCCTCCTGTCTTGTTTCTATTCCTTGTGAAAAGAGCCTGAGTCCCATCTGGCTGCACTCTCCAGTCAGTGAGTTGTAGAGAGTGATGAGGTCTCCCCAAGCCTCCTCTCCTGCAGGATAAACAACCGCAGCTCTCTCAGCCACTCCTCACATGAATTGTGTTCCAGACCCCTCACCAGCCTTGTTACCCTTCTCTGGACACGCTCCAGCCCCTCCAGGTCCCTCCTAAATTGGTAGGCAAAAACTGCACACAGCACTTGAGGTGCTGCCCAACCAGTGCTGAGCACAGGGGAAGAATCACTGCCCTGCTTCTGGTGGCAACTCTGTCCCTGATCCATAAAAGTTCTAGGGCTGGGACGAGGGAAATGGTGGGGAGGGTGTGGGGACAAAATCTGATCAATTGTCATGTCAGTCATGAAGGGTCTTGATTTTCATATCCGTTCAGCCTGCATTAGAAGGTGCTGGGGGTCAATATCAATTGGACATGGCTGATATCAATCTATAAACAGGAAAAGACAACAGGACAAAACTGTTCTCTCTGTATTTTTTTCAATATAGTATATTTACTTGGAATACACTTCTGAAATCTTTCTAATTAACCACAGAAGAATGGAGAAATGAAATAATTCCCAAGGGCTTTTTTGTTCTGGTGTTTTCAAGAGATGTTTATGAACCTTGTCACTGAATTCCTGAACTGAGGAGCTCAAGAAAGAAGAGGCCTCTGGAAAAGTAAAATTCATCAACAGCCTCCAAGTGGCTGAGGATCCATCCTCATCAGATCAGGAATGAACAGAAATGGGCACAGCTTTGTGGCTGCCCCAGCTCTGGAGCAGGAGCAGCTCAGGAGGGCCTCAAGGCTGAGGCTGTTGTGCTGGCCTGGGCAGATGGGATGGCAGCAGGGGCTGCAGAGCTCTCAGGAGCTCAGGGAGAGGGGAGCAGGGCACACAGGGAGCCTCCTTTTGCCTTGGCCAAGCACCTTCACATTCATCACCCAAAGGGACACACCCACTGACCACTCACACTGACCACACTCAGTGTACCCAGTGACCACCCCCACTGACCACAACCAAATGATCACATCCTACTGACCACAACCCTCTAACTACACCCACTGCAAAGACACCAATGCCCACACCCCACAGACCACACCCACTGACCACCCAACTGACCACACTGCCACTGACCAAAACCACTGACCAACTCCTACTTACCACTCCCACTGACCATGCCACTGACTATCCCATATGGCAGCACCCACTGATCAGACCTCACTGAGCTTCCATACTGACCACAACCACTGACCACGCCCAGTAAACACACTCACAGACCACCTCTGCATACCATGCCTCAATGACCGTAGCCCACTGACCATACCCACTGACCACAACCAGTGACTACACCTATTGACCACAGCCAGTGACCGCACCTATTGACCACAACAACTGACTGCACCTATTGACCACAACAACTGACTGCACCCACTGACCACCCTCACTGACTGCACCCACTGACCACACTCACTGGCCACACCCACTGACTATAGGCACTGGCCACACGCTACTCACTGCCCTAATGACCATACCTCCACTGAGCACATCTCACTGAACACACCAATGGACCACACCACAATGACCCCCAAACTGACCATACCCCAACTGAACATAACCACTGAGCACAACCATATCCAAGAAAGCAATGCCTATGCCCCACTGACCACACCCACTGACCACACCCACTGACAAACTGACCATACCTTCACTGACTGCACCAACAACCACATCCCCTGACCACCCTACTGACCACCCCCACCCAACTACCGAATTGACCACATTCACTGACCACAGCCACTGACCATACCCACTGACCACTCTCTAATGGCAACCTATCTGATCAAATCCTCTGGCTAGAAATGCTTACCACACTCCCTTTGACCACCTGCACTCGCCACCCCCAGTGACAACCCAAGTGACCACACTACCACGGACTACCACAGCCACTGACCACATCACACTTCCCACACTTCCAGCACTGACAACCCCAAATGGCCACACCCACTGACCAGGACCCACTGACCACCCCCACTGACCACTCTCACTGTCCATACCCACTGACCACAAGCCACTGACCACCCAACTGAACAAGCTGACCACCCAACTGATCATACCCTGACTGACCACATGCTGCTGGCCACACCAACTTTCCACCCCATCACAGAACACACCTACTGACCACACCCACTGCCCAGACACCAAGGTCCACACCCCACTGACCACACCAACTAATCACACCCCCTAACCACCAAAAGGACCACTACCCATTGGCCCCAACCACTGATCACACCTACTGACCACCCCACTGACCAGATCCAGTGGTCACCCCACTGACCACAATGCAATGACCACCCAATGACCACATCCCCTACTGACCTTTCCCAGTGACCACACCCCACTGATCACCCCCACTGCCCACAAAGACCACACCAAGTGACCATCTCTCACTGACCAACCCACCCCCACTGCTCACACCCACTGACCACACCAATGACCACATCCCCTGATCACCCAACTGACAATCCTCACCTGTTACCCAATTGCCCAGTTCTCTCACTGACCACACCCACTGACCACCCTCACTGACCACACCCACTGACCATACTCACAAACCATCTCCTCTAACCACACCCCAATAACTGCAACCCACTGAGCACACCCACTGCCTACACACCACTGTCCACACCCTTTCCCAAAAACCAGTGACCACACCCCAGTGACCACACCCACTGAATGCACCCACCCTTCACCCTAACTAACCACAACCAGTTATCACACCCCTCTGACCCTACCCACTATGAAGACACCAATGCCTACACCCCACTGACCACATTCACCGAATAGCAACTGACCACACCGCCACTGATCATTCTGCCACTGACAACAAACACTGACCACCTCCTACTGATCAAACCCACTGACCATGCCACTGACCACACAACACTGACCACCCCCACTGATCACAACTACTGACCACACCCAGTGAACACACCCATTGCCAAGACACCAATGCCCACAGCCCACTGACCACATCCACTGGCCACACCCCAATGAATTCTACCACTGACCACACCCACAGTCCACTCCTACTGACCCCAATCCACTGGCCACCCAGCTAACCAGACCATGACTGACCACACCCATTGATCACATCCACTGACCAACCTGATGACCATGCCCATTGACTGTATGCACTGGCCACACAACACTGACCATCCCCAGTAACCACAAAAACTGGCCACATCTACTGACCACACCAACTGACCATATCCACTGTCCACCTCAATGACCACACACACTGACCATGTCCACTGGCCACCCTCAGTAACTACACCTACTTCCAGGCCACCAATACCCACACCCCACTGCCCACTCCCGCTGATGGTACCCCCTGACCAAGCACAATGACCACCATATGACCAACCATATGGTCCTGAGAAATAACCACACCCACTGACCACAACCACTGACCATACCCTTTTCCCACACACCACTGTCCACCTCCCACTGACCACCTCCACTGACGACGTCCTCTGACCACTCTACCACTGACCACAACCACTGACTACCCTGCAGGCTACCCTTAATGACCACACCCTTTGAGCACACCCCACTGATCACTGCCACTGACTGCACCCATTGACCACTACTCATGGCCACACCAACTGACTACCCAACTGACCACACCCAGTTACCAAGCCCCACTGACCTCCCAACTGACCACATCCACTGACTATAGCTATTGATCACATCCCACTGCCCACACACAATGACAACACCCACTGGTCACACCCACTGACCACACCCACTGAGAACCCAACTGACCTCATCATCACTGACCACAGCCACTGACCATAAACCACTGACCACACAGACTGGCTGCACCCATTGCCAAAATGCTCACACCCCACTAACCACACTCACTGACTACATCCCACTTACCACCCAACTGACCATACCTCCACTGAGCACACCCACTGAACACATCCACTCAGCCCATCCATTGACCACATCCCAATGACCACCCAACTGACCACACCCCCATTGACCACAACCACTGACCACGCCCGATGACCACACCCACTGACCATACCCACTGGCCACACCTCACCAGCCACTTAACACTGACCACACCTATTGGCCGTACTCACTTCCCACTCCAATGAGCACAACCACTGACCACACTTCATTCCCCTCTTTAATGATCACACTTACTGGCAACACCCACCAACCACACCTCACTGACTACTGCAATGACCATGGCCCACTGACCTCACTCACTGACCAAACCCACAGACAACACCCCAGTGACCAAACCACTGACCACATCCCCACTGACCACCCCCACTGACCACATTCCGCTGACCACCTAACTGAACACTCCAACTGACCACACCTATTACATCAATTCAGGTTGTGGTAGGAGACAGAGATCACACAAACCCTCAGTGATCCATATGACAAAAGCTTTCTTTGTTGTTTGGGACTCTTCTTAATTGAGGGTTTGAATGTCCCAGATAAACACATGTGATTGGTTGGGGTTTTAACACAACCATTTTCCTGGCCAATGATGCATCTGCACTTAGGGTTCAATGCATTGGCTGGGATCCTTTGTATGTGTTCAAATCCATCAGTTCATCTCTCATCCAGGGACCCTGTTACTTCTAGGCTGCTATGATGGTTTGTAAAGACTCCCTGAAATTTTTCTCAGCCAGGACCTGGGCAGCCTCCCATGGACCTGACAAGGACCAATTGGTGTCTGATTTTTAATATTGAAACACTTACACTAACGCAGGCCAGGGGTTTATGCACAGAATCACGAACAGGATGGGACTGCTGTGGAATGTCTCTCAAGCTGCTTTATTATTTTTTCTTTCCTCCCAAGCATCAGTGTCATTATACAAGGTTAGAACAGTAGGAAGATGCCAGTAGCTCGTGTTCTCAGCAACAGCCAGAGAATAGTGATGGTACAATGCACTTGGAAAGTTTTTTGACCAATCACAAAAAGCAAAAGCATGATGACAATAGTTTCATCCAACCACTATAAGTGTCTGTACCTTTGGTTAAAACAATGCTTGCTTATTTTGAATACAATACCTACTTGTAAGCCTTAAAATACAATGCACAGAGCTCCATTATTAAGCTTAGACCTTCCTAATATCTTGCTAGATATACTTTTCTACAGCTTAGAGAGTTATTCTAGCCAAGCATTACTACACAGACCATTGGTCTATTTGACTTGCTTTCTACATGTCATATAACTTTTCTGCTGACATGCCTTATGCTTTCTGCTTAGCTCTAATTGCAGTTCTGTTGTCTCTGAGGCCTGGTGTTTTTGCACCTTCTGATTTTAAGGATTCCCATATTACACCAATGAGAAAGGTTCTTTGTGAAACACACATGTAAAGGTGAAGGAACGCTGAGAAAGTTCTCTTTTGCTTCTGGCCTCAGTACAGGTAGCACCAGCCAGGCCCCTCCGCGCAGCCCACAGGCCTGGCCTGGCCGGGGCTGGGCCAGGGCCGGGCTCTGACTCTGGGCCCCGTTTTCAGCAGGGTCCCCAATAGAAATGGGGAGGGGAGGCCCACGCAGCTGCCAAGATCTTGGACTCCCCCTGGCACAGCCAGGGAGCCCATGGCTCAGCAGAACATCCAGGGACATTCAAACCCTGCCCTGCCCTGGTCCGCGGGGTCTTTTTCCCACCGGGAGAGCGGCTCCGGGCGGCCGGGCCCTCCTGGGCAGCGCAGCCTGGGGCAGACACAGCTGGGCCCGTCCTGGCAAGGGACTCACCCTTCACTGCTGGGCAGGGGAAGGGAAACCCACCCGCCCGTGGCTGGAATTGAATGCAGCAAACACCAGAAAACAGCCATGCAGCCAGAACAACCATCAACGCTCTCTGGCTGGGCCCTTACGATCCCATCCCAGTCCCAGCTGGTCTGAAATGCTCCATCCCAACTGCTCCAGCCACTGCCTGAGTGAGATATTAACTCTGTCATTGCCCAGAATGAGACTTGCAGACACTTTGTTCCTTGTCCTGAGTGAAAGAACAGGACCAAGATGAAGATATGCACAGAAACAATATGAAAACACTGAGGTCAGACAAAAGGAAGAGTCAGGCCCCAGATGAGGGAAAGAGGAGAGTCATGGACTGAAACTTCTCTTTTTTAAGCTATGGAGAAGAGACTCGTTTCCCTATAGCACATAGAGATTACAGGTTTAATTCTAGATATGAGCAGAGGTATTTTTGCTGAAATGAGCAGATGTTGAAACAGTTGTTATCCCATAAGTTTGAATAAAGAGGAGAGATGAAGATCCCTGCTTCCCCCCAGCAAAGAGAAGAAGAAAGACCTCTGTTTTCAAAGAAGAAGATAGCTTTTGTTTGAACTGTTATAAGGCTTGAAATGTGCCCCATAAGTTGATATGGTCCTCAATAATGTTATGGAAAACCTATTTATCAAGAAAGGTATTTTTACATAGTGATCTAGCAATATATGGATATAATGTAATTCGTGAAAGAACTATACAGTACTTAGAATAAGCAATGTTTGTAGGAGCAAAATAATAAAGCTCAAAATGGACCACAGACAATAAGGACACAGATTGCTCGATTATAACATTGTAACATCCAACAAAAGCAGGACAGCCCAAATTACCAACTTAATATATCTAGCTGTTGATGCTTGGTTGGCAAGTATCGGACATGGCTCAGCTGAGGCCTTATCAGCAGGCCATGAAAATGGCTCATCTGAGGATTCATGGCAAGAATTTAGCTGCTAAACTGCACGTATCAGCTAAGGTCAGGCTATAGCAGCCTATTCATAAAATTGATACTACTGCAGCTAGAGGATGTGCAAGAAGGAAAGAGATGGCTAGTTTGTTGCTATATAGAGGATAGATGCAGTAGGTTTGCTGCTAAAAAGCACTTACACAGACATAGCTGAAAAAGTAGAAGGCGTGGTTCGTCTCACGCTTGCAAGCAGCGCTTGGAGGGCAAGGATCTCTGTATGCTGGCATACTAAGTGATCCCGTGCCTGAGCTGCTCCCAATAAAGGAAGCTTGCCGTCCCAGTTACGCCACCTATCAAAGGCTGCCATGCATGCACATTAGCAAGCAATCGGCTTAGATTTCTGGACTGCCCCTCTCGTTCTTTTGAAAAAAGGGAGGGATATGGATAAGCAAGCGGCATATTATTTATTTAAATGCTTTTTAGAAAAGCGAAAGGTAGAACTTGATCTAAAAAAATATTTACCCAAGCTGTTAGGCTATGCTAAAGAAAAGGGCTTTTTTGACAAACCAGAGGACTTTTTCAAAATTGACGAGTGGCAAAATCTAGGGGATTGTTTGTATAGAGCAGCTATTGATAAGGATACGGTAGTGAAAAAGTTGTCTCAGCTCTGGCGGGTCATAATCAATTGCTTAGAAGCATATAAGGCAGAGAAAAATATTGCTGCTGTTGCCTCTATGCATTGGGTTGGCAAACCACCCACTATGCTGTCCACCACAGGACAAGATATACCCCCTGCTACACAGCCAGGGATGTATATATTTGGAGGAGACAATCTTCCTCAAGCACCAACTACACAGCAAGTTTTATTACCTCCTAAATCTGTCCTCTGAAGCAGTGCCCTCTGCCCTCCCCGCTGTTAACACAGCAGGAGGAGTTGCCTTCAAAGAAGACAGCTGAATTAGAAAAAGCAGTGGCACATTCCAGTGATACTAAGGTGCTGAAAAGCAGAGGTAAAATCAAGGGTAGAGTAGAATGGGGAGAGATTATGAAGGAAGCAACAGCGATGGGAGAAAGGGATTATGTGGCAAAATTACAGGAGTCAAGTGCAACACAGCAAGCATTTCCAGTTGCATTTAGCCCTGCTGTGGAAAATACAATGGAAGCAACAATAACTCCTTTAGATTGGAAATTGTTAATGCAGCTTTGCAGTACAGTTAATGAAGCTGGCATGCATGGGGAACCAACAAAACAAGTGCTTAATTATATTTGGGGATCAGGGTTATTGTTGCAAGAGGATATAAAAAATGTTTTCAAACTAATTATGACAAGCTCACAATTTATGCTATGGCAGGCTCATTTCCAAAGCCTTTGTCAAGATGCTGCACTTATTCAGAGACCACAGGATGATCTGCTTCATGGGATTACATTGGAACAGTTTATGGGGATTGGTTGATTTGCCACACCTGAGACTCAAGCTCTATTGGGGCCAGATGTAGTAAAAGAGGCAATGCGGTTAGCTCCTGTTGCATATGATAAGGTTAGACCACAAGGGGAATCACCATCTTATATGAACATTAGACAAGGTCCACAGGAACGTTTTTCTAGTTTTGTTGACAAACTCACTGCAGGAATAGAAAGATCAGGGGTACCTCTGTTTATGCAAGGAGCTCACTTAGTGAGTGTGTTACTCAAAATAGCAATTCCCGGGTAAAATCAGTGATAGCTACCTTACCAGGCAATTGGGAAGTAGTAGAGCTTTTAGAACACGAGTAAGATTCCATAGGGAACTCAGGCTATGTTGGTTGAAGCCCTTTGACATCAGCCTTAAAAGAGGGGCAGTCTCAGAATCAAGCCTTTGCTGCTGCACTGGCACCACTAAAACTGCCTGAATCCCAGAGTGCTGGCAAGCCTCATTCAACCAGCAACAATTGCTTTCGATGTGGTCAATCTGGCCATAAACACTGGGAGTGTCGGATTACAAATGTGTGATGCCGTAACTGTCATCTCAACTCTCATTCCACTGAAGCCTGAAGACAGAAGACAAAAAACGGACAGATGAGCACAAGGGGACACGGCGCCAGGACACCAACTGTGGCCCAAGCCTCCCAATCACTCCAAGCAGCCCCTCCCTACTCCCAGCCAGCGAACTCCGGCCAGCCACAAAAGGCAGCCTCGGCTTGGACTTGGCAGCCACAATAGACATTGTATTAAAGGATACTAAGCTGGTAAAAATTCCTACTGGAGTATGTGGACCCTTAATGTTAAATGGACAATCTTATGGAGCTTTGTTGTTAGGTAGATCCTCAACCACCTTACAGGGTTTGACTGTGGAACCTGGAGTTATTGCGGACTATACAGGACAAATTATGATCATGGCTCACACGTTTTCCTCCTATTAGTATCCCTGCAGGAAGCTGTAGCTCAACTGGTCCCACAGCAACTGGTAAAAGAGGCACAAGGACCTGTGCAGGAGCCGTGAATTTGGATCTACAGGAGGCTTGGTACTACTGACCTCACAATGGAGCAATGTCCGGTAGTGGAAGTTATCTTACGGTATGGTCCTCAAGAAAAATGGCTTCGAGCCTTACTGGACACTGGTGCAGACATTACTATTATTGCCCGGTATCACTGGCCATCTACGTGGCCTCTACAAAACCACTTGGAGGCAGTTGAGGGGGCGGTGGAGCAGGACGGGTCCAGAAATATTGTGAACCAACATCCATTACTATTGAACAAAATACAGTATCAACTGTAGTTACAGTAATGGACCTCCCTACTGGAGTACAAGCATTAATCGGGCAAGATGTGATTACTCAAATAGGACTGGTGTTATGCATAGACAATGGCCCTTTTTGATGGCAGGCACTGCTTGAACTTTCCAATCCAAT
>NW_027636039.1:89446-135430 GCF_903797595.1 Erithacus rubecula | reverse complement strand
AATACCTTCTTTCAACTTTGCTCTGTATTTTTATTCACAGTGAAACTTTACACACAGTTCTCACTTAAGATTAGGTTTTTCTGTGGTACTCAATGGGTTTCTTTATCTTTCTGCATTACCTACCAAGTGTAACAAGGTTTTGAGCAAAAACAAATTGTACGGATTGGTCTGGCTTTGCTTGAGGTGGGCCTAATCTAAACAGTCCTCAAATACGTTTTATGTGTACTACAGGGACTTTATCCCCATGCACTGTGTGCAAGGCTTCAGACTGGGCAGGACTTGCTTGAGTGATGGACTCTCAGGTGTTGACTATTTAGGTGGCTTTTGTTAAGTTCATTTCTCAATTTTTGGATATTTCCCTACCAAGTGCCTTTAAGGTAATTTTAAGTAGTCTGTTGTACAGTTCAACTTTCCTGGCAGCTGGTGTGTGATAAGGGATATGATCTATTTCTTCAATATCCTGGTTTTTGGTTGAGGTGTTTCTAAGTCTGTTCTTGAAATGGGTCCTGTTGTCTGACGATTCTCTCAGGGGTGCTGTGTCTTTATAGGACTTGCTTTTTTGGGCTTCAGACGGTGTTTTGAGCAGTAGTGTGAGGTACAGGGTGGGTTTCTAATGATCTAGCGGTGGCTTCTACAATTGTGATCACGTAGCACTTGCCTTGAGGGGTTTGAGGCAGTGTAATGTAGTTCATTTGCTGGGCTTTTTTATACATGTATTTGGAATACTGCCCCCCATATTAGAGAGGCTTTATTGGCTTGGCTTGCTTGATTTTAGCACATGTCTTACAGTTATGAATAACTTGAGAAGTGCAATTTATATTTAAATCTGCTTTTCAGTTTTGTGCCTACTTATAGGTGACATTTCTGCCTTGATGGCTTGAGTCAGTATGGGCATATTGAGGTGAGAACAACTCTCCCTTATGTTTCTAATTTCAATTTATTGGTGACATCTCTATTTTTGCAGCTTGATCTACTTACTCCTTGTTTCAGTATTCTTTTTTAGCCTGACTTTGGGGAGCGTGGCCGTCTACCTGATGGACTTTTACAGAGAGTTTGTCTGAGTGGCAATGTTTTTCCACTCATCACCAGCCTCAATTGGTTTTCCTTGATGTTGCTACCTGGCCTTTTTTTACCTTTCTAGCTAACTCCACAAAGCATTGGTTACTATTTATGATTCAATATAAAGGTAGAGCTTTGGCCAGTTGTCTCTTTCAGCAGTGTCCAGGGCCAGCTGAATGGCTTTGAGTTCAGCAAGTGCACTTGATTCACCTTCTCCTTCAGTAGCTTGTGTGACTCGTCGTGTGGGGCTCCCTGCGGCCACTTTCCACTTGTGGTTCATCTCAACCATGAGACAGAAACTGTCAGTGACAAGAGCACAGCGTGTTTCTTGTGCTGGTAGTTGGTTGTATGGTGGAGCTTTTTAGCCTGGGTGACTTGTTTCTGCTCCTTTTTGTTAGTGAGACCAAAGTTTTTCTCTTGTGGCCAGTTTTACCTGTTTTTAAAATTTCAGGGTGATTTGTGTTTCTGATCCGGCCATGCTGTGTGATGAGAGCAATCCATGGGCTCCATGTGGTGTGGGTGGCGTGGTGGGTAGAGGAGCCTTTTCTTTCAACATCCAGCCCAGCACCGGGAGTCAGGGTGCCAGGAGGAGTTGTGCTTTTGTGATAATTTCTTTTGAGGTGGCTTGAGCTTTCTTATTATAGGCAGATAACATTTTGCTTGGTTTTTGTTTTGTTTTTTGGGTTTTTTTGTGCGTGCAGTTTTCATCAGACTTTCTGTAACTTTGACTCTAGAATTCTAGTGCTCAGCCTCGAGTTTCCCCAGGCACCTTCTGCTAAAGGCTCCAGGACAAGCCATTGTTCTTGGCTGCAGAGTAAAGCACATTCTTCACCTCTGCTCCCGTCCTGACTGGGCCAAGGGCACTGCATGAGCGATTTTCTGCTTGGTCTGGGTGAAGGTTTGTTGCTGTTCAGGGCCACAGCTGGAATTGTTCTTCTTAGGGTGAGCAGGTAGAGAGGGCTCACAATGTGGCTGCACTCAGGAATGCATTCTCTAAAAACCTGTGGCCCCTAGGAAAGCTTGTGATTCCTTCTTGCTGCTTGGTGGAGACACTGTGATGATCTCATTGATCATTTCAGTGGGGATGTGGCTCTGTCCATCTTGCCACTCTACTCCCAGGAACTGGATCTCTCAGGTAGGTCCCTTGACTTTGCTCTTTTCGATGGCGAAACCTCCTTCCAGCAGAATCTGGATGATTCTCTCTCCTTTCTCAAATACTTTTATTGCCCTGTTCCTCCACACAATGATGTTCTTGATGTATTGCAGATGTTTTGGAGCTTTACCCTTTTCCAGTGCAGCCTGGATCAGCCCATGGCAGATGGTGGGGCTGTGTTTCCACCCCTGGGGCAGTCGGTTCCAGGTGTACTGCACGTCCCTCCAGGTGAAAGCAAACTGAGGCCTGCACTCTGCTGCCAAAGGAATGGAGGAAAATGCATTGGCAATGTCAATGGTGCCACTTTGCTGCCTTGGGCTCCAGCTCCTCCTGGAGATCCAGCGTGTCCGGCACGGCAGCGCTCAGCACTGGAGAATCAACGACTGGGAGAGAGAGGGGGTCTACTGACTGCTGATCAGAATCCAAATTTACTCTCAGCTACATGTGCTTATATATCATTTTTAGGAAAGTTTGTAATTTCTTACCACATTGGTTGGGTTAAACATCACACAAAAAAGCTTACACATTTTGCAACATTTCTATTTGATTCATTCTTCTTTCCTGTCACCAGTCTTGATCCAATCTTTATGGAGTCTTCAAAGCTCTGTTTGTTCTTGCCAAGGCATCTTGGTTATCAAGCTGCTTATGCTGATTAAATCCACAGTACTCTGTCTTAGCTCCCACAGTGGAGTCACTTTATTCAAGGCACAATAGCCTACAGTCAATTTCTATTTTCTGTCAGACTTGCCCACAGGCAGACTGGGACTGTTGAAGGGTGAGTGGGTTTTACTGAGCACCCTTTGACTTTCTACTCAGAATTTTATGGATGGGGATAATGGCATCTTTGTTCATCTAATAGTGCTGGCTGTGTGCTGTTGAGGTGTGTCATGATCCACCCAACCCGAGCGGGAGTCGTGACAGGTTCTTTTATGGATCTCACAGTGCAAATGACACAGCAGGGGACAAAACCAGTTTACTTTTGCAGAAATGTACTTTGTTTAGTGCCAACCAAAATGCGATAGTGGGACAGAGAGAGAGAGAGAGAGAGAGAGAGAAAAGGGGGGTCGGGATTATAGCTACCAAGACGGGCAGACGAATCCTCGTGGAGCAGCCAATAGATGTCTGTTGCCCTCTGGGGAGATCTTGGGGGTCTCCTCTGAGAAAGTCACTTTTATAGTCCTTTTGCAAAGCGAGTGGCTTCTGGCCAAAAGGAGGGAATATTTATGGACTATTGTATGTGGAGATCGTTACCCTGAGGAACAGGTGGAAACAGGATGTTTCAAGGCACACCAAACCATCTTTGTTGTTATGAACACACGCAGGGTAGCTCATACCAGACCAGTCCATTGTTAAACCAATCCTGGTAGGCATCACCTGCGGAACAGTCACTTGGCGTTCCTCCCATCCCTGGCCAGCGCAGGCCTCAGGCGAGGGTCGTTGGGCAGAAACAGACGAGAGGCTCAGATGGACTCTCACAGCTGGGCAGGTACTCCAAGTAACCCAAAAAAGCCTGAAAACCTCCTCAACATTTCAATTAAATGGACAAAGATGGAATAAATTTGAATAAGTATGAAATATTTAGGGCTATATTTTATTTACATTTAAACAATGGAGGGTTGAAAAGGTGCATTGTGTGCTAAGACCTTGAAAAAATCTCCCAAATCCTTTTAAGAATCCCTTGAAAACAAGTAAAATTGAGTAGAAGCATAATAAAGATGAATAAATACAAACAAGTTAAAATTAAGGTATAATTTTGAAATTGAGAGGTAGAAAATGGGGCTTGGGGTGTTAAAATGCCTCAAGAAAGCACCAAAATCCCCAAGCACCAAATTCCCCTCACACCTGGGCTGGCTGTCCCACAGTTCAAGTAAAGAGTCCTCCAGTAGGTCAGGGGAGCAGCAGCCCTCTTGCTGAGGCACAGAAATGGGTCAGTGCCACAAATGTGTGCTTTGGAAATCAGAGTAGGGTTCCTCCATGCTGTCAGAACTCTAATAGAGCTGTGGTGGCTGAGGGATGTACATGGGAAGGGTTTTTCTGCCATGAACTGGACTTGTTGACCATCTGAGCTCTGTTCAGGGGCAGTCTGGGAGCCTGTTCCTTTCCCTTCCCCAAGGGCAGAGTGTTGGTGAGGGCTGGAGTTGGAGGCTGTGTGTGCCCCGACAGCCGGTACCGTGGGGCTGCGGATGCTGCTGCCAGCGTGGGCTTGTCTGAGCTGGGCCTTGTGCCTCTTCCAGGTGTCCCTGCTGCAGTCACAGCTGGCCCGGGACTGGCAATACCGGCAGAACTACACTGAGAGCTGCTCAAAAACCAGGCAAGAGCTGTCAGACCTTCACCAGGAGCTCTCCTGCTCCTTTGCAGCTCTGCTCAAGGAGCCCAGGGCTGCTCTTGTGGAACAGAGACTTGAAGCTGCATTGATCTCTGAACTGATGTCACTTGGCAGTGACAGCCTTGGGCCATCAGTCTCTGCAGAGACAGGCCCTGGAGAAGGCAGGTGCAGCTCTTCTCTTCCACGGAGGATTTGTGCCCTGCCAGTTCCTGTCAACTGGGACACAGAAGTCCTCCATAGGACACAGAAGAGTGCTATTGAAGATCAGGGCAAAAAATACTTACTAAAGCTTTTCCAAGCATACCCATATGGTTCTTGAAGGTCTGTTCCTAGCAAGGAAACTTTGATGTAATCAACAAGAATTTTCTTCTGCCTAGAAGATCTAGATATATTGCCAAACACAGTGCAGAGAAAAAATTGCACTTGTGACGGTGTCATTTTTGATCTATTTTATAAGCCTTAAACACTGCAGCTCTTGGCATTTCTCTGCAGGAATTTCAAAAGCCCCTGAAACACCATTTTTCCTCCTCATGTGACTGTTCTAAACACAAGGCTTTCTTTTCCATGAATATTTGTAAGCACCAAGAATCTTTATGGGCTTTTTCTTACATCTCCCCCGTGTCAGGGAAGACAGAAGAATTCCTGTGACTCAGGAACTAAGCGCATCCCTAAAGAGGATGTGGTTCTTGAGAATGCTGAGCCTTAAAATTGATGCTGTCTGGACCAGCAACTTGTAACTCGTGTTCTGAGCCAGGGCCCTGCCCGGCACGACTGTGGGGACACGGGGGAGGCAGGGCAGGTGCCAGAGCCAGCAGGGAGCTGGGGCTGGGGAGAGCCGGGGAGGGCCATTCCACCAGTCCCTGGAATGATGGGCTTCGGATCCTGGCAACCGTCAACAGGCCATGGAATGTTTGGAATGTTGGGGGTTGGACCCTGGCAACCGTCAACAGGCCATGGAATGTTTGGAATGTTGGGGGTTGGACCCTGGCAACAATCGACAGCTCCTGGCTCAGTGGGGTTTGGACCCTGGAGCTGTCAACAGCTCATGAGCGTTGGGGCTCAGACCTTGCCAAGGCCAACGGCACCTTCTTGAGTGCTATTGACCTTGGAAAGAACAACAACATCTGGCAATTGGGGCCAGACCCTGGAAAGGCCAATGGCCTTTGGAGATTGGGGTTAGACCCTGGAAAGGCCAAGGGCCTTTGGGCATTGGGGTTAGACCCTGCAAAGGCCAAGGGCCTTTGGAGATTTGGGTTCAGACCCTGCAAAGGCCAAAGGCCTTTGGAGATTTGGGTTAAGACCCTGGAAAGGCCTTTGGCCTTTTGAGATTTGGGTTTAGACCCTGCAAAGGCCAAGGGCCTTTGGGCACTGGGGTTTAGACCCTGCAAAAGTCAGCGACCTGTGGACACTGGGATTTGGTGACTGTTGGTGCCAAAGGAGCAGATGGACAGCCGGCGGGTGAGTGAAAAAGCCACTGCTCTCTGTGTGCCAGACCCAGCAGGGACCTGGCTGGGCTGGGCGTGTGCCTCAGGGGAACTGGTTCCCTTTGGGAATAGCAAGGGATTAACAGTTGGCTGCTCCAGAGCTTTGGTGCTTGCTGTGGGGACAGGCCTGGGAGGGAATGGGGGCTCCTGGCCACATCTCCCGCTCCATCCTTGTTCCACTGGAGTCCGTAGGCACAAACAAGGGAGCAGCTTTTCATTGCCTTCCCTTCAGCCCAATTTACAGCACAGCCTCAGTTCTTCCCAGAGGCAAGAATGGGTTTCTCCCTGACATCTCCAAGATGATCCGCAGAGGCCCAGAGGAGGCCATGGGATTAATAGGAAGATGCTCCAAGGGCTGGAGCATCGGCGCCAAGGGAAAAGGATGCAAGAGTTGCTGTTGTCCAGCCTGGGGAAGGTTCCAGGGTGACCTTAGAACCCCTTTCCAATGCCTGAGGGGGCTGCAAGAGAGTTGGAGAGGGACTTAAGCCAGGGGCCTGCAGGGACAGAACAAGGGACAGTGACTTCCTACTGAGACATGGCAGAGATAGATGGGATATTGGGAGAGAATTCTGCCCTGTGAGGGTGCTGAGGCCCTGGCACAGGTTGTCATGAGAAGCTGTGGCTGCCCCTGGATCCCTGGAGTGTTCAAGGCCAAATTGGACTGGGTTCTGGGCAGCTCCCCTTCTGGTGTTCTTAAAAGTGATGAGACACCTTCCAACATATTCATTTGTGCTACTGTCAAACTACTGGGCTGGAAATATTCCAAAGGAGGGGAGGAAGAGCTCAGCTGGAATTGCTATGCTTTGGGACAGGCTGGGAAGCACTTAGAGGTGGCTGCCTCAGGAGCAGCCATGCAGTCTGAGTGTGCTCTGCCCTGTGCTCTTGCAGGGAGCTCGAGGACTTTCTCACCAGGGTCGTTCCTCTAGATCCCCTCAGGTGAGTAAACAGTGCAGGGTGTTGGTTACAGTCTGAATAATGGTACCTGTAGTTTTCTTGGCGGGACAGATGTGGTTTTGTTGAAGCAATGATTTTGGAGAAGGGTGTAGTTACTTTTTAAACATCTAGTGGTGATGAAATAGGACTGGTCTTGTGAGAATTTAGTGGGAAAGGTTGCTCTGATGTTTCAAATTTCAGGTTTTATTTAGGTAGGAAATACTTGGCTTTTCTCCTTGAGTGGGGCATCTCCCATAAGGTATAACTCCTTGTGGGGAGGAGTTCTGAGGGATGGGTCATGAAAGAGATAAGGAGCCCTGCTCCACCTGGTTTCAGCAGATGCTGATAGAATGTATACTTCTGCTTGCATCTTGCATTGCAACTTAAGACATGATCTACTCCTTATTCTATTACCATCTGCATCATACCTTAATTAATACCTTCTTTCAACTCTGCTGTATATTTTTATCCACTGTGATACTTCGCACACAGTTCTTGCCTAAGATTAGGTTTTTCTGTGGTACTCAATGGGTTTCTTTATCTTTCTGCATTACCTACTAAGTGTAACTAGGTTTTTCAGCAAAAACAATTGTACGGATTGGTTTGCCTTGGCTTGAGGTGGGCATAATCTAAACAGTCTTCAAATACCTTTTCTGTGTACTACAGGGACTTTATCCCCATCCACTGTGTGCAAGGCTTCAGACTGGGCAGGACTTGCTTGAGTGATGGACTCTCAGGTGTTGACTATTTAGGTGGCTTTTGTTAAGTTCATTTCTCAATGTTTGGATATTTCCCTGCCAAGTGCCTTTAGGGTCATTTTAAGTAGTCTGTTGTGCAGTTCAACTTTCCTGGCAGCTGGTGTGTGATACGGGATTTGATCTATTTATTCAATATCCTGGTTTTTGGCTGAGGTGTTTCTAAGGCTGCTCTTGAAATGGGTCCTGTTGTCTGAGGATTCTCTCAGGGGTGCTGTGTCTTTATAGGACTTGCTTTTTTGGGCTTCAGACGGTGTTTTGAGCAGTAGTGTGAGGTACAGGGTGGGTTTCTAATGATCTAGTGGTGGCTTCTACAATTGTGATCACGTAGCACTTGCCTTGGGGGCTTTGAGGCAGTGTGATGTAGTTCATTTGCTTGGCTTCTTTATACTTATATTTGGAATACTGCCCCCCATGTTAGAGAGGCCTTATTGGCTTGACTTGCTTGATTTTAGCACATGTCTTACAGTTATGGATAACTTGAGAAATGGTATTTATAATTAAACCTGCTTTTCAGTTTTGTGCCTACTTATAGGTGGCAGTTTTGCCTTGATGGCTTGAGGCAGTATGGGCGTATTGAGCTGGGAATAACTCTCCCTTATGTTGCTAATTTAAATTTATTGGTGACATCTCTATTTTTGCAGCTTGATCTACTTGCTCCTTGTTTTAGTGTTCTTTATTAGCCTGACTTTTGGGGACGTGGCCCTCTACATGATGGACTTTTACAGAGAGTTTGTCTGAGTGGCAATGTTTTTCCACTCATCACCAGCCTCAATTGGTTTTCCTTTCTGTTGCTAGTTGGCCTTTTTTAACCTTTCCAGCTAAACCCACAGAGCATTGGTTACTATTTATGATTCAGTATGAAGGTAGAGCTTTGGCCAGTTCTCTTCTTCACCAGTGTCCAGGGCCAGCTGAATGGCTTTGAGTTCAGCAAGTGCACTTGATTCACCTTCTCCTTCAGTAGCTTGTGTGACTCGTCGTGTGGGGCTCCCTGCGGCCACTTTCCACTTGTGGTTCATCTCAACCATGAGACAGAAACTGTCAGTGACAAGAGCACAGCGTGTTTCTTGTGCTGGTAGTTGGTTGTATGGTGGAGCTTTTTAGCCTGGGTTACTTGTTTCTGCTCCTTTTTGTTAGTGAGACTAAAGTTTTTATCTTGTGGCCGGTTTGAACTGTTTTTAAAATTTCAGGGTGATTTGTGTTTCTAATCCGGCCGTGCTGTGTGATGAGAGCAATCCATGGGCTCCATGTGGTGTGGGTGGCGTGGTGGGTAGAGGAGCCTTTTCTTTAAACACCCACCCCAGCACCGGGAGTCAGGGTGCCAGGAGGAGTTGTGCTTTTGTGATAATTTCTTTTGAGGTGGCTTGAACTTTCTTAAAGGCGGCTAAGATTTTTTTTTTCTTTGTTTCTGTGGGGTTTTTTTTGGTTGTTTTTTTTTTTTTTTTGTGAGTGTAGTTTGCTTTAGACATTCTGTAACTTTGAATTCTAGTGCTCGGCCTCGAGTCTACCCAGGCACCTTCTGCTAAAGGCTCCAGGACAAGCCATTGTTCTTGGCTGCAGAGTAAAGCACATTCCTCACCTCTGGTCCTGTCCTGACTGGGCCAAGGGCACTGCATGAGCGATTTTCTGCTTGGTCTGGGTGAAGGTTTGTTGCTGTTCAGGGCCACAGCTGGAATTGTTCTTCTTAGGGTGAGCAGGTAGAGAGGGCTCACAATGTGGCTGCACTCAGGAATGCATTTTCTAAAAACCTATGGCCCCTAGGAAAGCTTGTGTTTCCTTCTTGCTGCTTGGTGGAGACACTGTGATGATCTCATTGATCATTTCAGTGGGGATCTGGCTCTGTCCATCTTGCCACTCTACTCCCAGGAACTGGATCTCTCAGGCAGGTCCCTTGACTTTGCTCTTCTCCATGGCGAAACCTCCTTCCAGCAGAATCT
Source organism: Erithacus rubecula (assembly GCF_903797595.1). Taxonomy (NCBI): domain Eukaryota; kingdom Metazoa; phylum Chordata; class Aves; order Passeriformes; family Muscicapidae; genus Erithacus; species Erithacus rubecula. The sequence continues at coordinate 125,783 of NW_027636039.1, read as the reverse complement.
GGATGACCTTCTCTCCTTTCTCAAATACTTTTATTGCCCTGTTCCTCCACACAATGATGTTATTGATGTATTGCAGATGTTTTGGAGCTTTACCCTTTTCCAGTGCAGCCTGGATCAGCCCGTGGCAGATGGTGGGGCTGTGTTGACACCCCTGGGGCAGTTGGTTCCAGGTGTGCTGCACGTCCCTCCAGGTGAAAGCAAACTGAGGCCTGCACTCTGCTGCCAAAGGGATGGAGAAAAATGCATTGGCAATGTCAATGGTGCCACTTTGCTGCCTTGGGCTCCAGCTCCTCCTGGAGATCCAGCGTGTCCGGCACGGCAGCGCTCAGCACTGGAGAATCAACGACTGGGAGAGAGAGGGGGTCTACTGACTGCTGATCAGAATCCAAATTTACTCTCAGCTACATGTGCTTATATACCATTTTTAGGAAAGCTCGTAATTTTTTTTGCCACATTGTTTGGGTTAAACATCACACAAAAAAGCTTACACATTTTGCAACATTTCTATTTGATTCATTCTTCTTTCCTGTCACCAGTCTTGATGCAATGTTCATGGAGTCTTCAAAGTTCTTTTTGCTCTTGCCAAGGCATCTTGGTTATCAAGCTGCTTATGCTAATTAAATCCTCAGGACTCTGTCTTAGCTCCCACAGTGGAGTCACTTCATTCAAGGCACAATAGCCTAGATTTCAGCCTACTTTCAGCCATTCCCCATATCATTTCCATGTTGGACATTGCTGCAGTGCCCAGAGCCCTGCCAGGCCCGGTGCCCCAGGACAGACACCCCGAGCCCCCCCTGCCAGGCCTGGCTTTGCAGGCCGGGCTGTGCGGGGCCAGAGCAATTGGCCGATGGACGCGGCCAGGGAGTTGTGCTCAGCGGCTCCATGGCCGGCTGCAGGCCGGGGATGAGGGGTGTCCCTCAGGGAGGCTCTGCCTGGGCCCCGGGGCTCTGCAATGGCTTTGGCAGTGGCCCAGAGAGGGGCTGGAGCTGCCCTCAGCACGGGCTGTGCAGGGACAGGAGCCGAGCGGGGCAGGGGCTGAGCAGAAGCGCTCGGGCTGCGCACGGAGGAGAAGCTCAGCGCGAGCCGGCAGTCGCTGCTGCCGGCCCAGAAAGCAGCCATGGGCTGGGCTGCATGGAGAGGAGCAAGAGCAGCAGCCAAGGGAGCTGAGCGTGGCCCTCGAGGCCATTCCTGTGAGACCCTGCCTGGAGCTCTGCATCCGTGTGGGGGCCCCACAATAAGGAGGACATGGAACTGCTAGAATGAGTTCAGAGGACTCAGAGGGTAGCAAAGTGTGTTTAAGATAAGCAGATGGTACTCAATGGTTTTTGAGGTCCTTTGCAACCCAAACTATTCTTTGACTCCTCAAGATGTGTGGATGTGTAGTTCAACTTGACGTTATTCGTAATATTTTTATGATCATATTTTATTTAGTTTTTATTATAACAGTTTATTTCTACTCCTCTTTCTTCCTTTCCTTCTTTTTCTCATTCTTTTCTTCATCTTCTTGTACTTTTCCTTCTTCTTGTTCTTCTTCTTCATTCCATTCCTATTCCTATTCCTATTCCTATTCCTATTCCTATTCCTATTCCTATTCCTATTCCTATTCCTATTCCTATTCCTATCCCTATTCCTATTCTTATTCCTATTCCTATTCCTATTCTTAATATTATTCTTATTTATATTTTTCTTCTTCTTCTTCTTATAATTTTTCTATTCCTTATTGCTATCTTATTTCCTATGTACTACTACATTTTTTTCCTCTTGAATTTCTTCTTAGCATTCCTATTCTAATTCTACTTTTTTATGTTTATTTTTGGGGGTTGTTTTAGGTTTCTTTGTTTGGTTGGTTGTTTTTTTTTTTTTTCTTTGCTTGTGTAGCAGTCCTGCAGACAAAATGTCCTGTCTTGTGCATTCCAGCTGGGGCCAGCAGCCATGGCAGAGCCCGGCCTGGCTGGGCCGGGCCCTACGGCTCGGGCTGGGCAGCCAGGCAGGGGCAGCCAAAGAGGCGGCGCAGCGCCCGCAGCGCCCGCCGCAGCCGCCAGGGACCTTTGTGGACGGGCCCCGGCGCTGCCACACGGGGAGCCGAGGCACAGAGCGGCTCCGGGGAGCGCGGCTCACATGGGCCCAGCTCAGCCCAGGCCTCGCCAGGGGATGGTGAGGGGAACTCGCCTGCGGATAAACCTCCCCAGCTGCGCACACGCTCATCCTCGTCCTCGCACAGCTGGAGGAGGCTCATTCCGTCCCCCTCATCCTCCTCTTGTGGCAAGTGCTGGGCCCCGGTGCTCTGTGCCCAGATGTCCTGCCCGAGGTCTTGCTGGCTATCATTTTCCCAGCTGGATTGCACAGAAGGTCTCTTCTTATTCCCACCAGATGCCTCATGGTCAATGGTGTCATACATCTCTGGAAGCTCTTGGTCAATGGACTCTTCCCAGTCAGATGGTTCTTCATAACTGCTGACACCTCTGGGGAAGAGCTCATGTTCACTGTATTCTTCCCAGTCAGACAAACTCTGGGAGCCAGCTGTTCGTCCCTGGCTAAGACTTTGCTCTGAGTGTTCTTTGCATTCCAAGAATTCTTGGTTACTGCTGACAACATACTGGGACAGCTCTTCCTGCTTGCATCCATCCCAACTGGAGAGCTTGTGGTAGCAACCGGCTTCTTCTGGGTACAGTTCCTGTGCAATGCAGGCTTCCCCTTGGAATCCTTCGTGATCATTGCTGGTTTCTTCTTTGGACAGCTCTTGGTATGTCGCCTCGTCTTCATCCATTTGGTAGATCTCCTGGTCCATCACACTATTTCCCCACTGGTCCATCTCCAGCTTTTACTGTTTGCCATCTTCCTACTGGGCTCTCACATCTACCTCCTCCTGATGTCCCTATTGGTGTTGACAGCTTCACATGGGGAAACTTCCTGGATTTTCCCTTCTTCTTGCTGTTGGTAAAACTCCCTGACTTTCATCTCTTCCCCAAGGCAAAGCTCTTGGCCAATAATGTGTCTCCACTGGTCAAGCTCGCGATCCTGGCTGTATTTTCTGTTGCATTCCTTTGCATCAGGAGCAGAGCTGTGCTGCAGGGCCTCAGCAGAGCCTGGGCAGCGCTTTGGGGCTGTTTGATGGATTCTGACCCCTCCTCAGCTGCCCCTCATGGCAATGTCCCGTGGATTGGCCTTCCCGGGTGGGGATTTTCCAGCTGAGCCAGTTTGTATGAGAGAGGATGGGTGTTCACTGCCTGTGAGGAGAGGTTACGCCACAGCCCCAGAACTTTCCTCGTCCCTCCCTGGCAGTGGTGAGTGTTTGCAAAGGTAGCCTCAGCAGATGAGCCTGTGGACTACAGCCTCCCTGTGAGAGTCCGTCTGAGCCTCTCGTCTGTTTCTGCCCAACGACCCTCGCCTGAGGCCTGCGCTGGCCAGGGATGGGAGGAACGCCAAGTGACTGTTCCGCAGGTGATGCCCACCAGGACTGGTTTCTCATGACAACTAGTCACGGGACACTGACTCAACAAAGCTCCCACAGATGGAAGAACAATGGACTGGTCCGGTATGGGCTGCCCTGCGTGTGTTCATAACAACAAAGATGGTTTGGTGTGCCTTGAAACATCCTGTTTTCAGCTGTTCCTCAGGGTAGCGATCTCCACATACAATAGTCCATAAATCTTCCCACCTTTTGGCCAGAAGCCACTCGCTTTGGGAAAGGACTATAAAAGTGACTTTCTCAGAGGAGACCCCCTGAGATCTCCCCAGAGGGCAACAGACAACTATTGGCTGGCTCCACAAGGATTCATCTGCCTGTCTTGGTAGCTATAATCCCGACCCCCTTTCTCTTTCTCTCTCACTCTCTCTCACTCTGTCCCACTATCACATTTTGGTTGGCACTAAATAAAGTGCATTTCTCTAAAAGTAAACTGGTTTTGTCCCCTGCTGTGTCTTTTGCGCTCTGAGATCCATAAAAAAACCAGTCACGACTCCCGCTCGGGTTGGGCGGATTGTGACATTATTTGGCGTAGGTGGCAATTGGATTCCCGCTACTGGAGGAGTTGGGGTTTTCTGTGCACTTTGTACCAGGGGAAGACCTGTGCCATTTCAGCCACACCTAGCCTGTCAGTACCATAAGAACTGAACAGTGTTAGAAAGCAAGGGAGGTGGTATTGGGTTCTTCCCGCAATCTGCACACAGACCCATGTGGATAATCAAATCCATTCCAGTTATCGGATAATTCTTTGAAAGGATCTCAACTGAGCAAAAGATGGGACTTGTGTTTTTTGTTGTTTGCTGCTTGGTGTAGTTGAGGAGACACCCATTGTGCCACTAAAGAAAACCTCCCAAGCAGTTTGGTCCCCTCAGCCACCCAGGGAAGAGAGGGGGTTGTCCCCAGCAGAAGTCTGGGTGTTAAGTCTTGACATCCCTGAAGTGGTTTTTCCCCCTTGCACATAATCGTAATTCGCAGAATATTGTTATTTATATAATTATATATTTATTATATTTTTATTATAAATATATATTTAGTTGTTGTATTTGACTACTTGGAATCACAAAGAGACAAGCTGTTTTTGTAATTAAGTTAGTACCTCCCAAGTAGTGTACCTCTCTTCATCCTCTCCAGGGACAAGAAGGCATTCACAGTTTCAGCTGTGCTTTTCGTGTAACTTTAAGTGTGTCTCCCTGAGAGTGGTTTTAGTCCCTTCGTAAAAATGTCTGAAAATTATAAAGCTGCATTTTACGCTTTACTAGCTAAGTATAATGCCAGACCCTCCCAAGGGGGGGAAGACTGGGCACACAGTAATTGGTTTAATTTACGAAATATGATTGATAGGATACATTCTTTGCAACATGAAACAAAATTCAAACTGAGCAAGAAAAATAAAACCACACTTCGCTCAGTTCTAGGCACTTGTCTTTCAGCTGCTGTAGAATCTCGTTTTAAATGAGTAAGTGAGGAAAGTGCAGTGATAGACTCCTTTCAAAACTTGGTGGAAGCTTTGCAAAAACTTTTACAGGAGGAAAGAGATCATGTAAAAACTCTGCAAAACCAACTACAGCAGGAAAGAAATCACGTAGAAACTCTGCAAAACCAACTAGAACAGAAAACAAATAAAGTAGAAACTCTGGAAAACCAACTAGAGCAGGAAAGAAATCAGATAGAAACTCTGGAAAACCAACTAGAGCAGGAAAGAAATCACAACTATTTACTACAACTATCACATGCCTCACAACATGCAGATACACCTAATGAAACAGAAGAAAAGGAAACATATCACATAAAGCACATACACCCACAGAGGGAATTAGTACACATACAAAATAGTGGGGAAAATTGCTGCTCTGAAATGAGACCCCTCGTTAAAACAGAATATAGATACCTGAACGACGAGGATTTTGACCCCCACATAACCTCCAAAGAAATACCATACACTGCTACTGAACTGGCCAAATTAAAGAAAGAATACTCACGCCTCCCACAAGAATCTGAGACCGAGTATGTTTATAGAGTTTCACTCACTGGAGATCAAATTAAATTAAGTGAACAAGAAGCCAGTGGGTACGGGGGCCTGGAGTTTTCTCAACAACTGGAAACTCTCGTGTTCCACGGTCTCTGACACAGCATGCAGCCTACTGGGCTGGGGGACTTAGCCCCCTAGAAAGAGGTGATCCTCTAGCCATAACTGGCACCCCAGACCAACTCCAAACAAACATTCACAAAGCTGCCTGCTTGCAAATTATACATGAAATACAATTCACTGCTGGCCATAAATCACCTATACAATTACCTGTAAATGTAAAACAATACTCTCTTCGCTCTGGTGCCAAAAAAGGGCTCAAACCAGTTATTCAGGACTTGCAAAACTTCCCTGTATGGCAAATCCAAAAACCCAAACCTGACACTGTAGCTGTGTACCAATACATAGATGATGTATTGATAGGAGGAGAAGAAAAATAAGAAGTGACGGATGTGCAACAGAAAATAATTTTCCACCTAGAAAGCCCTAACTTGCAAATTGCCTCAGAGAAAATTCAAAAACCTTCTCAGGAAGTGAAGTTTTTGAAGACAGCCACTACTGGGACTGCCCCCCTGACGGGGTGGCCCAGAAATCCTCAGTAACAGAAGGAACTGTAAAAAATCTGGCAATAACAGAAACTGAGAACTTGGGCAACAGCAATGACAAACCTGCCTCAGTAATTAAAGTAGCCTCTGCTTTCTCCCCCAAACAATCTTTGTTCACTAATTCTTTGTTCACTGATGTTTCTGCTGAGCAAATTATTGCTAGGGGATGGGGTGACTCTTGGGTTGGAGCCCTGATGGTTATTTGGGGTGTTTTCCAGCTTGAAGTGCAGAGTGCCTCCTTTGTTTGCAACTACACTGACTCTTATGCTGTGTTTAAAGGAGGTACAGAGTGGCTTCCTTCTTTGCAGAAAAATGACTGGGAAGTTAACAGAATTTCTGTCTGCATAGCTCCATCATTTTAACCTCCTGTCTCTTTGTGGCAGATTCTGTTGTGTTTGATTTTCACAGAATAACACCATGGAACGTGAAGATTAATTGCTGAATCCCTCATCGAACCTGTACACAGTTATGGCACAGGACCTTACAGGTGTGTTTTATTTTGTGAAGATTCAAAATCAAAATTGAACTGTTGTATAATTATCCCCCAAAAATTATATCTGGGAAAAAGAATACAAAATATAAAGGGGAACTCGATGTTAATGTTGTAACACCTGCTACCCAACCACCGGTTATACTGAGCCTGAAAATTTTTGAGATTGGACCTTGAGTAATTCGGAAAAGTGGCCAACAGCAAATATTGTTTAATTTGGCATGGTCTTTTAAACAAGTCAAATTGCCAATGCAAAACAATGTCTCAGTAATTCAGCCAGCTTGTTCACCTTTTCTTGGCGTGGACAAACAACCTGGTTGCAAAACCAGGATAATTCTTTCAAGAAACAAACAAGAGGCATAACCGGTGTTGTGGGAACAGGATTGGGAATTTTAAATAGCATTGATTCAGAGGTATTAATGAACAAATTGGATGCCACCACCAGAGACCTGACCAAATTGAAACAACCTCTGCAGTCCTCTTTAACAGCCCTGGGGATGCAACAGTGGTTATTATCAAACATTTTACCGGATTGGGAAAAGGCAAATGTAAATGATCACAAATTGATAATTGATGCTCTTGGTACTGCTCAAAACAACATCTCCTTAGCCCTCAGCTGCATCCAGGAACAGCTTTAGATACAAACAGTTGTTGCCTCAATTATAAGGGAAGGGGAAGAAGGCATCTTCCCTACTGAAATCCGGACAATAATTTGGGACAATGCTAATGATTTTGAAAGGAAGTTTCAGTCCTGGTGGAATTTGGTAAACTTTACCTACAACCCCAGTACAAACACATCCACAGCCTTTGTGTTGACAATGCACGATGCTTCAGTGCATTTGATACACCCCATCATTGCATTAGGATTGAATCACGATGGAACTATTCTCTATCCTTTCAAGCATAGAGAATGGGCCCATCAAATTGGTGAGAAATGGCAAACTGTTAATTTGGAATCTTGTCTTGTTCGGGAGCAACAGGGTTTCATTTGTGAGAGCAATGCCATTGTGGCCCAAGACATCTGTTTAGACACATAGCAAAATATCTGTCATTTTGAAATACACCTTGATGAGACTCCTGCAACAGTGCTGGTGTACATAGGAAATAGATGTGTGTGTGTAAGAACTGCTTGCAACTTAGCGATGGTAGAAAATGTAACAGTGGATCTAAAAAATAATTTAAATTTTTGTGTTTGTAATTTTGCCACGATCATGGGCTGTGACTTTTCCTATACTGCTCCGGTTATGTCTTATCACCTTTTGCAATCCAATTTTACACTGATTCATCAGTTAGTGCCTGCTTCCATCGGGATGAACCTCACTTTGATTAAACAATTGTTGCTTCACCAGGACTTAACTGTGACTTTGGGAAAGATCAAGAAAAATGGACAGAAGATCCTGGTGACAGTTCATCACGATGTGAGAGAAATACATCCGGTTTTAGAAAGGGTAAAAGGGGATGCTGAACCCAGGTGGTGGGATACTCTTTTTGGGTTGTCACCTACTGCTACCAGCATCCTAAACAAATTTTGTCATCCCATTGTTGTGCTTTTGATTTTGGTTTTAATCAGTTTTGTTTTGTCAGTCATTCTATACATCCTGAATTGGAGAACGGTAAAACGGCTGACACAATTGGCATCAACAATGGAAGCACATAATTTGATCACTATTCCACCAGCTTAAGATACCCCTAAAGTTATTGACACCAGACAAATTACACGAGCAGTAAAAGTCAGGCCTTTAACAGCAAACTGATTAGAATTGTTTATTACTTGTTATAATTGGTGTGGTTAGTTTTAGTAATGTTAAGTTTTTGATTGAAAACGGTTTTGGAAAATAATTGTTTTAATCATAAAAACATATTATAATGGATACTGATTTGTTTTAATTCTAATTGTTTGAATTTTAATAGTTTAGATGTTATTTTATTGATTTGTTTTAATTTTGATTGTTTGAAAATTATTGTAGCGATTATGATTATGAATTCTTTGATTATTTTTGTGTTTATTTCCTTCCTTTTCCTTTCCCTTTTCTCTTTTCCCTTTTCCTTCTTATCCCCGGTTATTTGTTTTCTCTGTCCCTGTTCTCGGGATGTGCTATCAATGACGGGTCCTGAAGATGCTACAACGTCACAACATCATGCTGATGGAGTTTCTCAGCGATGCTCGTTGGTCACGGGGTGATGTGAGAGTCCGTCAGAGCCTCTCGTCTGTTTCTGCCCAACGACCCTCGCCTGAGGCCTGCGCTGGCCAGGGATGGGAGGAACGCCAAGTGACTGTTCCGCAGGTGATGCCTACCAGGACTGGTTTCTCATGACAACTAGCCACGGGGCGCTGACTCAACAAAGCTCCCACAGATGGAAGAACAATGGACTGGTCCGGTATGGGCTGCCCTGCGTGTGTTCATAACAACAAAGATGGTTTGGTGTGCCTTGAAACGTCCTGTTTCCACCTGTTCCTCAGGGTAACAATCTCCACCTACAATAGTCCATAAACCTTCCCACCTTTTGGCCAGAAGCCACTCGCTTTGGGAAAGGACTATAAAAGTGACTTTCTCAGAGGAGACCCCCTGAGATCTCCCCAGACTGCAACAGACAACTATTGGCTGCTCCACGAGTATTCGTCTGCCCGTCTTGGTAGCTATAATCCCAACCCCCCCTTTCTCTCCCTCTCTCTGTCTCTATCCCCCTATCGCATTTTGGTTGGCACTAAATAAAGTGCATTTGTGCAAAAGCAAACATGTTTTGTCCCCTGCTGTGTATTTTGCACTCTGAGATCCCTAAAGAACCAGTCACGACTCCCGCTTGGGTTGGCTGGATCGTGACACACCTCAACAGCAGACAGACAGCAGTATCAGATGAATCAAGATGCCATTATCCCCACCCATAAAATCTTGGCTAGAAAGTCAAAAAATGCTCAGTAAAACCCACTCACCCTTCAACAGCTTCAGTTTGCCTGTGAGCAAGTGTGACAGACAATAGAAAGTGACTGTAGGCTATTGTGCCTTGAATGAAGTGACTCCACTTTGGGAGCTAAGACAGAGTACTGTGGATATAATCAGCATAAGCAGCTTGATAACCAAGATGCCGTGGCAAGAGCAAACAGAGCTTTGAAGGCTCCATGAAGATTGGATCAAGACTGGTAACAGGAAAGAAGAATGATTCAAATAAAAATGTTGCAAAATGTGTAAGCTTGTTTGTGTGATGTTTACCCCAACCAACGTGGTAAGAAATTACCAGCTTTCCTAAAAATGGTATATAAGCACATGTAGCTGAGAGTAAATTTGGATTCTGATCAGCAGTCAGTAGACCCCCTCTCTCTCCCAGTCGTTGATTCTCCAGTGCTGAGCGCTGCCGTGCCGGACACGCTGGATCTCCAGGAGGAGCTGGAGCCCAAGGCAGCAAAGTGGCACCATTGACATTGCCAATGCATTTTTCTCCATTCCTTTGGCAGCAGAGTGCAGGCCTCAGTTTGCTTTCACCTGGAGGGACGTGCAATACACCTGGAACCGACTGCCCCAGGGGTGGAAACACAGCCCCACCATCTGCCGCGGGCTGATCCAGGCTGCACTGGAAAAGGGTAAAGCTCCAAAACATCTGCAATACACCAATAACATAATTAATAATAATAATATTGTAATAATAATGTGTGGAAGAACATGGCAATAAAAGAAGCTGAGAAAGGAGAAAGGATCATCCAGACTCTGCTGGAAGGAGGTTTCACCATCGAGAAGAGCAAAGTCAAGGGAGCTGCCTGAGAGATCCAGTTCCTGGGAGTAGAGTGGCAAGATGAACAGAGCCAGATCCCCACTGAAATGATCAATGAGATCATCAGAGTGTCTCCACCAACCAGCAAGAAGGAAACACAAGCTTTCCTAGGGCCATACATTTTTAGAGAATGCATTCCTGAGTGCAACCACATTGTGAGCCCTCTCTACCTGGTCACCCTAAGAAGAACAATTCCAGCTGTGGCCCTGAAGAGCAACAAACCTTCACCCAGACCAAGCAGAAAATCGCTCATGCAATGCCCTTGGCCCAGTCAGGACGGGAGCAGAGGTGAGGAATGTGCTTTGCTCTGCAGCCAAGAACAATGGCTTGTCCTGGAGCCTTTAGCAGACAGTGCCTGGGGAGACTCAAGGCCGAGCACTAGAATTCTAGAGCGGAAGTTACAGAAAGTCTGAAACAAACTACACTCACAAAAAACCCCAAAAAACAAAAAACAAAAAAACCCAACAAAATCTATAATAAGAAAGTTCAAGCCACCTCAAAAGAAATTATCACAAAAGCACAACTCCTCTTGACTCCTGGTTCTGGGGTGGATGTTTAAAGAAAAGGCTCCTCTACCCAGCACGCCACCCACACCACATGGAGCCCATGGATTGCTCTCATCACACAGCACGGCCAGATTAGAAACACAAATCACCCTGGAATTTTAAAAACAGTTCAAACCGGCCACAAGATAAAATCTTTAGTCTCACTAACAAAAAGGAACAGAAAAAAGTAACCCAGGCTAAAAAGCTCCACCAAAATACAACTAACTACCAGCACAAGAAACATGCTATGCTCTTGTCACTGACATTTTCTGTCTCATGGTTGAGATGAACCAGAAGTGAAAAGTGGCCGCAGGGAGCCCCACATGACGAGTCACACAAGCTACTGAAGGAGAAGGTGAATCAAGTGCACTTGCTGAACTCAAAGCCATTCAGCTGGCCCTGGACACTGCTGAAAGAGAGAACTGGCCAAAGCTCTACCCTTATACTGAATCATAAATAGTAACCAATGCTCTGTGGAGTTAGCTAGAAAGGTGAAAAAAGGCCAGCTAGGAACATAAAGGAAAACCAATTGAGGCTGCTGATGAGTGCAAAAACATTGCCACTCAGACAAACTATTTGTAAAAGTCCATCATGTAGATGGCCACGTCCCCAAAAGTCAGGCTAATAAAGAACACTAAAACAAGGAGCAAATAGATCAAGCTGCAAAAATAGAGATGTCACCAATAAATTTAAATTAGCAACATAAGAGAGAGTTGTTCCTAATTCAATAGGCCCATACTGCCTCAAGCCATCAATGCAAAAATGCCACCTATAAGTAGGCACAACACTGAAAAGCACATTTAAATATAAATTGCACTTCTCAAGTTATCCATAACTGTAAGACATGTGCTAAAATCAAGGAAGCCAAACCGATAAGGCTTGTCTAATATGAGGGGCACTATTCCAAATATAAGTATAAAGAAGCCAAATGAACTACATCACACTGCCTCAAACCCCCCAAGGCAAGTGCTACGTGATCACAATTGTAGAAGCCACCACTAGATCATTAGAAACCCACCCTGTACCTCACACTACTACTCAAAACACTGTCTGAAGCCCAAAAAAGCAAGTCCTATAAAGACACAGCACCCCTGACAGAATCGTCAGACAACAGGACCCATTTCAAGAACAGCCTTATAAACACCTCAGCCAAAAACCAGGATATCGAATAAATAGATCATATCCCTTATCACACACCAGCTGCCAGGAAAGTTGAACTGTACAACAGACTACTTAAAATTACCCTAAAGGCACTTGGCAGGAAAACATCCAAAAATTGAGAAATGAACTTAACAAAAGCCACCTAAATACTCAACACCTGAGAGTCCATCACTCAAGCAAGTCCTGCCCAGTCTTAAGCCTTGCACACAGTGGATGGGGATAAAGTCCCTGCAGTGCACATAAAAGGTATTTTAAGACTGTTTAGATTAGGCCCACATCAAGCAAAGGCAAACCAATCCGTACAATTGTTTTTGCTCAAAAACCTAGTTACACTTAGTAGGTAATGCAGAAAGATAAAGAAACCCATTGAGTACCACAGAAAAACCTAATCTTAAGTGAGAACTGTGTGTAAAGTTTTACTGTGGAGGAAAATATATAACAGAGTTTTAAGAAGGTTAATTCTTTATTTAATTAAGATTAATTAAGGTGTTATGAAGATGGTAATATAATAAGGAGTAAATCATATCTTAAGTTGCAATGCCATATGCAAGCAGAAGTATACATTCTGTCACCATCTGGTGAAACCAGGTGGAGCAGGGCTCCTTATCTCTGCCATGACCCATCCCTCACAACTCTTCCCCACAAGGAGTTATACCTTATGGGAGATGCCCCACCCAAGGAGAAAAGCCAAGTATTTCTTTCTGAAATTTGAAACATCAGAGCAACCTTTCCCACTAAATTCCCACAAGAAGACCTGGTTCTTCATCATCACCACTAGATGTTAAAAACGTAACTACACCCTTCTCCAAAATTATTGCTTCAACAAAATCACATCTGTCACTCCAAGAAAACTATAGGTACCATTATTCAGACTGTAACCAACACCCGACCAACAGGGTTACAGGTTGCATTCTGACCTTGCTAGTGTCTTGGTCTTTATATTGCTATACTTTTATTTACATTTTCCCAGTGAAAAACTGCTATTCTAAATCCCATATCTTTGCCAGGCAGCTCCTTAATTTCCAAGTAATATTAATTCACAGAGATGGAGTTTACATTTTCTGTTTGAAGAGAAGCTCCAGAGCTCCTCAGCAGACACCTGTCTGTCAAACCAAGACAGTGCCCTGCTGCAGCTCCATCCCCATGGCAGGATCCGCGCTGGATGATCCCCAGGGACCCCCGGTGGGCAGAGCCCCCCTGAGCCCTGGTGCTGCTGATCCGTGTTGGGAAGACACCTGGCTGGGGGCTCCACATCCTCCTGGCTCCCTTTGGCCTGGATTTTCTTTGCATTTCTCTTTGTCCTTCCCAAACACCCAAAACCAGGGTAAAAATAGAGATGTTAAATAACGACCTGCTTGGGGACACGGGGGGATCTTCCAGGGGATGCGGGGGACGCTCGGATCCAGGGATTTGAGAGGTCCTGGGAGGGACCTGGGGGTTTCTCAGGGCATTGGGCACCCCAGTTCCAGCGGCCCTGACTGCGCTGGGAGAGGAGGAGGAGCGGGAGGAAGAGGTGGAGCGATTTTGGAACCACGCGCTTCTCCAGCACGTCCTCACAGACCGCAGCGTCCCCCAGGAGCGGCAGAATCGCCCCCCCAAGAACCCGCAGGTTCTCGTGCTCGTCCCAGAGTGCTCATAGTGCCAATCTCAGTTTCGGTACTGTTTCCGGTGCCGGTGCTGGTCCCAGAGTGCTCATAGTGCCAATCTCATTCTCGGTGCTGGTTCGGATGCCGGTGCTAGTCCCGGAGTGCTCATAGTTGCAATCTGAGTCTCAGTGCTGGCTCTGGTGCTGGTCCCAGAGTGCTCATAGTGCCAATATCCGTCTCGCTGCAGATTCCGGTGCTGGTGCTGGTCCCAGAGTGTTCATAGTGCCAATCTCAGTCTCGGTGCTGGTTGCGGGGCCGGTGCTGGTTCTAGAGTGCTCATAGTGACAATCTCAGTACCAGTGCTGGCTCTGGTCTTGGTCCCAGAGTGCTCATAGTGCCAATCTCAGTCTCGGTGCTGGTGCTGGTTCCGGTGCTGGTCCCAGAGTGCTCAAAGTTCAAATCTAAGTCACAGTGCTGGTTCTGGTGCTCGTCCCAGAGTGCTCATAGTGCCAATATGTTTCTCGGTGCTGGTTGCGGTGCCGGTGCTGGTCCCACAGTGCTAATAGTGCCAATCTCAGTCTGAGTGCTGGTTCGGATACCGGTGCTGGTCCAGGAGTGCTCATAGTGCCAATCTCAGTCTCGGTGCTGGTTCCAGTGCCGGTGCTGGTCCCAGAGTGCTCATACTGCCAATCTCAGTCTCAGTGCTGGTTCAGCTGCTGGTCTCAGACTGCTCATAGTACCAATCTCAGTCTCGGTGCTGCTTCTACTGCCTGTGCTGGCCTCAGAGTTCTCCAAGTGCCAATCCCAGTCTAGGTGCTGGTTCTGGTGCCGCTCTCAGTCTCAGCCCCGGAGTTGTACCACTGCCAGTCACAGAATTCTTTCGAGGCTGGTCCCAGTGTTGTTGCTTGTATCAGTCTTTGTCCCCGTAACCAATTCTGTATGGGTACCAGTCTCGATGCTGGTTCTGTTTTCAGTCTTGGTCTCTGTCAAATTCACAGAGTGTCTCAAGTCCCAGAGTTGGTTCCGGTGCCAGTGCTGGTCCCAGAGTGCTCATAGTGCCAATCCAAGTCTCGGCGCTGGTTCCGGTGCTGGTGCTGGTCCCAGAGTGCTCGTAGTTCCAATCTCAGTCTCAAAGCTGGTTCTGGTGCCGCTCTCAGTCTCAGCCCCGGAGTTGTACCGCTCCCAGTCTTAGAATACTTTCGAGGCTGGTCCCAGTGTTGTTGCTGGTATCAGTCTTTTTCCCAGTAACTAGTCCTGTATGGGTACCAGTCTCGGTGCTGGTTCTGTTTTCATTCCTGGTCTCTCTCACATTCACAGAGTATTTATGGTCCAAGAGCTGGTTCCGGTGCCAGTGTTGGTCCCAGAGTGCTCACAGTGCCAATCTCAGTCTCGGTGCTGATTCCAATGACGGTGCTGGTCCCGGAGTGCTATTAGTGCCAATCTCACTCTTGGTACTGGTTCTGGTTCCGGTGCTGGTTCCAAAGTGCTCATAGTGCCAATCTCAGTCATGGTGCTGCATCGGATGCCGCTGCTGATCCCGGAGTATTCATAGAGCCAATCTGAGTCTCGGCGCTGGTTCCTGTGCCGGTGCTGGTCCCAGAGTGCTCGCAGTTCCAATCTCAGTCTGAAAGCTGGTTCCGAAGCCAGTGCTGGACCTGGAGTGGTCATAGTGCCAATCTCAGTCTCAGTGCTGCTTCTGGTGCCGGTGATGGTCCCAGAGTGCTCATAGGGACAATCTGAGTCTTGGTGCTGGTCCTAGTTCCGGTGCAGGTCCCAGAGTTCTTATTGTACCAATCTCTGTCTCGGTGCTGGTTCTGGTGCCGGTGCTGGTCCCAGAGTGCACATAGTGCCAATCGCAGTCTCGTTGCTTGTTCAGGTGCCGGAGCTGGTCCCAGAGTGCACATACTGCCAATCTCAGTGTCAGTGCAGGTTCAGGTGCTGGTCCCAGACTGCTCGTAGTGCCAATCTCAGTCTCGGTACTGCTTCTAATGCCTGTGCTGGTCTCAGAGTGCTCCAAGTGCCACTCTCAGTCTAGGAGCTGGTTCTGGTGCCGCTCTCAGTCTCAGCCCCGGAGTTGTACTGTTCCCAGTCCCAGAATTCTTTCGAGGCTGGTCCCAGTGATGTTGCTGATATCAGTCTTTGACCCAGTACCCAGTTCTGTATGGGTACCAGTCTCGATGCTAGTTCTGTTTTAAGTCATGTTCTCAGTCACATTCACAGAGTGTTTCTGGTTGCAGAGTTGGTTCCGATGCCAGTGCTGGTCCCAGAGTGGTCATAGTGCTAATCTCAGTCTCGGTGCTGATTCCAATGACGGTGCTGGTCCCGGAGTGCCATTAGTGCCAATCTCAATCTTGGTACTTGTTCTGGTTCCGGTGCTGGTCTCGAAGTGCTCATAGTGCCAATCTCAGTCTCAGTGCTGTGTCTGGTGCTGGTCCCAGAGTGCTCATTGTGCCAATATCCGTCTCCGTGATGATTCCGGTGCCGGTGCTGGTCCTGGAGTGGTCATAGTGCCAATCTCAGTCCAAGTGCTGGTTCTGGTGCTGGTCCCAGAGTGCTCATAGTGCCAATCTCAGTCTCGGCGCTGGTTCCGGTGCCGGTGCTGGTCCCAGAGTGCTCGTAGTTCCAATCTCAGTCTCGGCGCTGGTTCTGAAGCCAGTGCTGGACCTGGAGTGGTCATAATGCCAATCTCAGTCTCAGTGCTGCTTCTGGTGCCGGTGCTGGTCCCAGAGTGCTCATAGTGCCAATCTGTGTCTTGGTGCTGGTTCTGGTTCCGGTGCTGGTCCCAGAGTTCTCATTGTGCCAATCTCAGTCTCAGTGCTGGTCCCGGTGCTGGTGCTGGTCCCACAGAGTTCATAATGCCAATCTCAATCTAAGTGCGGGTTCAGGTGCTGGTCCCAGAGTGCTCATAGCGCCAATCTCATTCTCCGTGGTGGTTCTGGTGCCGCTCTCATTCTCAGCCCCGGAGTTTTGCCGCTCACAGTCCCAGAATTCTCCCATGGCTGGTCCCAGTGTTGGTGCTAGTCTCAGTCTTGGTCCAAGCGCCATTCCTATATGGGTACCAGTCTCAGTGCTGGTTCTGCTGCCAGTATTGGTCTCAGTCCCATTCCCAGAGTGGTTCTGGTCCCAGAGCTGGTTCCAGTGCCAGTGCTGGTCCCAGAGTGCTCAAAGTGCCAGTCTCAGTCTCGGTGCTGGTTCCGGTGCCGGTGCTGGTCCCACAGTTCTCATAGTGCCAATCTCAGTCTGAGTGCTGGTTCGCATGTCGGTGCGGGTCCAGGAGTGGTCATAGTGCCAATCTCAGTCTCGGTGCTGGTTCTGGTGCACGTGCTGGTCCCAGAGTGCTCATAGTTCCAATCTCAGTCTCAGTGGTGGTTGTGGTGCTTGTCCCAGAGTTCTAATAGTGCGAATCTCAGTCTCGGTGCTGCTTCTAGTGCCTGTGCTGGTCTCAGAGTGCTCCAAGTGCCTATCTCAGTCTAGGTGCTGGTTCTGGTGCCGCTCTCAGTCTCAGCCCCGGAGTTGTACCGCTCCCAGTCCCAGAATTCTTTCGAGACTGGTCCCAGTGTTGTTGCTGGTATCAGTCTTTTTCCCAGTAACCAGTCCTGTATGGGTACCAGTCTCGGTGCTTGTTCTGTTTTCAGTCTTGGTCTCTGTCACATTCACAGAGTATATATGGTCCCAGAGCTGGTTCCGGTGCCAGTGTTGGTCCCAGAGTGCTCATAGTGCCCATCTCAGTGTCGGTGCTGATTCCAATGACGGTACTGGTCCCGGAGTGCTATTAGTGCCAATCTCAGTCTTGGTACTGGTTCTGGTTCCGGTGCTGGTCTCAGGGTTCTCATTGTGCCAATCTCAGTCTTAGTGCTGGTCCTGGTGCCGGTGCTTGTCCCAGAGATTTCATAATACCAATCTCAGTCTAAGTGCGGGTTCAGGTGCTGGTCCCAGAGTGCTCATATCGCCAATCTCATTCTCGGTGCTGGTTCTGGTGCCGCTCTCATTCTCAGCCCCGGAGTTGTGCCGCTCCCAGTCCCAGAATTCTCCCGTGGCTGGTCCCAGTGTTGGTGCTAGTCTCAGTCTTGGTCCCAGCACCATTCCTATATGAGTACCAGTCTCGGTGCTGGTTCTGCTTTCAGTATTGGTCTCAGTCCCATTCCCAGAGTGGTTCTGGTCCCAGAGCTGGTTCCGGTGCCAGTGCTGGTCCCAGAGTGCTCATAGTGCCAATCTCAGTCTCGGCGATGGTTCCGGTGCCGGTGCTGCTCCCAGAGTGCTCGTGGTTCCAATCTCAGTCTCAGTGCTGGTTCTTGTGCTGGTCCCAGAGTGCTCATACTGCCAATCATAGTCTCAGTGCTGGTTCCGGTGCCGGTGCTGGTCCCAGAGTGCTCAGAGTTTCAGTCTCAGTCTCAGTGCTGGTTCTGGTGCTGGTCCCAGAGTGCTCATAGCGCCAATCTCAGTTCTCGGTGCTTGTACTGGTGTTGGTCCCAGTCCCAGAATTGTTTCGAGGCTGGTCCCAATGTTGTTGCTGGTATCGGTGTTGGTCCCAGTGCCAGTCCTGTATGGGTACCAGTCACCGTGCTGTTTCTCTTTTCAGTCCTGGTCTCAGTGACATTCTCAGAATGGTTCTGGGACCAGAGCTGGTTTCGGTGGCAGTGCTGGTCCCAGAGTGCTCATAGTGCCAATTTTAGTCTCGGTGCTGGTTCCGGTGCCAATGCTGGTCCCAGAGTGCTCATAATGCCAATCTCTTTCTCGGTGCTGCTTCCGGTGCCGGTGCTGGTCCCAGAGTGCTCATAGTGCCAATCTCAGTCTCGGTGCTGCATCGGATGCCGCTGCTGATCCCGGAGTATTCATAGAGCCAATCTCAGTCTCAGTGCTGGTACTGTTGCTGGACCCAGAGTGCTCATACTGCCAATCCCAGGCTCCGTGCTGGTTCTGGTGCCGGCGCTTGTCCCAGAGTGCTCATAGTGCCAATCTAGGTCTCGGTGCTGGTTCTGTTGCCAGTGCTGCTCCCAGAGCGCTCCATGTGCCAATCTGAGTCTCGGAGCTGGTTCAGGTGCCGCTCTCATCCTTAGTCCCGGAGTTGTGACGCTCCCAGTCCCAGAATTCTCCCGGTGCTGGACCCAGTGTTGGTCCATGTCTCAGCCTTGGTCCCAGTGACAGTTCTATATGGGCACCAGTATCGGTCCTGGTTCTGTTTTCAGTCTTGATCTCAGTCCAAGTCTCAGAGTGGTTCTAGTCGAAGAGCTGGTTCCGACACCATTGCTGGTCCCAGAGTGCTCATAGTGCCAATGTCAGTCTTGGTGCTTGTTCCGGTGCCGGTGCTGGTCCCAGAATGCTCATAAGGCCAGTCTCAGTCTCAGTGCTGGTTACGGTGCCGGTGCTGCTCCCAGAGTGCTCATAGTGCCACTCTCAGTCTCAGTGCTGGTTCCGGTGCCGGTGCTGGTGCCAGAGTGCTTATAGCTTCAATCTCAGTCTCGGTGCTGGTTCTTATGCCGGTGCCGTTCCCGGAGTGGTCAGTGTTCCAATCTCAATGTCGGTGCTGGTTGTCGTGCTGGTCCAAGAGTGCTCATAGTGCCAATCTCAGTTTCAATGCTGGTTCTGCTGCCAGTGCTGGTCCCATAGTTCTCCTAGTGCCAATCTCAGTCTCAGTTCTGGTTCTGGTGCTGGTCCCAGAGTTCTCATAGTGCCAATCTAATTTTCAGTGCTGATTCCAGTGCCAGTGCTGGTCCCACAGTGTTCATAGCGCCAATCTCAGTCTCGCTGCTGGTTGCGGTGCCGGTGCTGGTCCCAGAGTGCACATAGTGCCAATCTCAGTCTCAGTGCAGGTTCTGATGCCGATGCCAGAGTGCTCATAGTTCCAATCTCAGTCTCAGTGCTGGTTTTGGTGTTGGTCCCAGAGTGCTCACAGTGCCAATCTCAGTCTCGGTGCTGGTACCAGTGCAGTTGCTGTTCTCAAAGTGCTCATAGAGCCATTCTCAGTCTCGGTGCTGGTTCTGGTGCACCCCTGATTGTCAGCCCCGGAGTTGTGCGGCTCCCAGTTCCAGAATTCTCCCGGTGCCTCTCCTAGTGTTGGTGGTAATCTCAGTCTTGGTCCCAGTGCCAGTCCTATATGGGTTCCAGTCTCGGTGCTGGTTCTGCTTTAGTCTTAGTCTCAGTCACATTCACAGAGTGGTTCTGGTCCCAGAGCTGGTTCCAGTGCCAGTGCTGGTCCTAGAGTGCTCATAGTGCCAATCTCAGTCTCGATGCTGGTTCTGGTTCCGGTGCTGCTATCAGAGTGCTCTTAGTTCCAATCTAAGTCTCAGTGCTGGTTCTCCTGCTCGTCCCAGAGTGCTCATAGTGCCAATCTCAGTTTCGGTACTCGTTCCGGTGCCGGTGCTGGTCCCAGAGTGCTCATAGTGCCAATCTCATTCTCAGTGCTGGTTCGGATGCCGGTGCTAGTCCCGGAGTACTCATAGTGGCAATCTGAGTCTCAGTGCTGGCTCTGGTGCTGGTCCCAGAGTGCTCATAGTGCCAATATCCGTCTCGCTGCAGATTCCGGTGCTGGTGCTGGTCCCAGAGTGTTCATAGTGCCAATCTCAGTCTCGGTGCTGGTTGCGGGGCCGGTGCTGGTTCTAGAGTGCTCATAGTGACAATCTCAGTACCAGTGCTGGCTCTAGTCTTGGTTCCAGAGTGCTCATAGTGCCAATATCTTTCTCGGTGCTGGTTGCGGTGCCGGTGCTGGTCCCAGAGTGCTCATACTGCCAATCTCAGTCTCAGTGCTGGTTCAGCTGCTGGTCCCAGACTGCTCATAGTACCAATCTCAGTCTCGGTGCCGCTTCTACTGCCTGTGCTGGCCTCAGAGTTCTCCAAGTGCCAATCCCAGTCTAGGTGCTGGTTCTGGTGCCGCTCTCAGTCTCAGCCCCGGAGTTGTACCACTCCCAGTCACAGAATTCTTTCGAGGCTGGTCCCAGTGTTGTTGCTTGTATCAGTCTTTGTCCCCGTAACCAATTCTGTATGGGTACCAGTCTCGATGCTGGTTCTGTTTTCAGTCTTGGTCTCTGTCAAATTCACAGAGTGTCTCAAGTCCCAGAGTTGGTTCCGGTGCCAGTGCTGGTCCCAGAGTGCTCATAGTGCCAATCCAAGTCTCGGCGCTGGTTCCGGTGCTGGTGCTGGTCCCAGAGTGCTCGTAGTTCCAATCTCAGTCTCAAAGCTGGTTCTGGTGCCGCTCTCAGTCTCAGCCCCTGAGTTGTACCGCTCCCAGTCTTAGAATTCTTTCGAGGCTGGTCCCAGTGTTGTTGCTGGTATCAGTCTTTTTCCCAGTAACTAGTCCTGTATGGGTACCAGTCTCGGTGCTGGTTCTGTTTTCATTCCTGGTCTCTCTCACATTCACAGAGTATTTATGGTCCAAGAGCTGGTTCCGGTGCCAGTGTTGTTCCTAGAGTGCTCATAGTGCCAATCTCAGTCTCGGTGCTGATTCCAATGACGGTGCTGGTCCCGGAGTGCTATTAGTGCCAATCTCACTCTTGGTACTGGTTCTGGTTCCGGTGCTGGTTCCAAAGTGCTCATAGTGCCAATCTCCGTCTCGGTGCTGGTTCGGATGCCGCTGCTGGTCACGGAATGCTCATTGTGCCAATCTCAGTCTCAGTGCTGGGTGTGGTGCTGGTCCCAGAGTTCTCATAGTGCCCATCTCCGTCTCGGTGAAGATTCCGGTGCCGGTGCTGGTCCCGGAGTGGTCATAGTGCCAATCTCAGTCTCAGTGTTGGTTCTGGTGCTGGTCCCAGAGTGCTCACAGTGCCAATCTCAGTCTCGGCGCTGGTTCCTGTGCCGGTGCTGGTCCCAGAGTGCTCGCAGTTCCAATCTCAGTCTGAAAGCTGCTTCCGAAGCCAGTGCTGGACCTGGAGTGGTCATAGTGCCAATCTCAGTCTCAGTGCTGCTTCTGGTGCCAGTGATGGTCCCAGAGTGTTCATAGTTCCAATTTCTGTCTCAGTGCTGGTTCTGGTGCTGGTCCCAGAGTGCACATAGTGCCAATCGCAGTCTCGTTGCTTGTTCAGGTGCCGGAGCTGGTCCCAGAGTGCACATACTGCCAATCTCAGTGTCAGTGCAGGTTCAGGTGCTGGTCCCAGACTGCTCGTAGTGCCAATCTCAGTCTCGGTACTGCTTCTAATGCCTGTGCTGGTCTCAGAGTGCTTCAAGTGCCACTCTCAGTCTAGGTGCTGGTTCTGGTGCCGCTCTCAGTCTCAGCCCCGGAGTTGTACTGTTCCCAGTCCCAGAATTCTTTCGAGGCTGGTCCCAGTGATGTTGCTGATATCAGTTGTGGGAGTCCAGGGTTTTTCCCTGGCTCCTTTGGGGATGCAAAAACCCCCCTGGCAGACCCCTCAGAGACCCCTGAGTGCTGCCCAGGAGCTGCAGGGGCTGGATTTGGCTCCTTGGGAGAATCTGCCCACATTGAGAGAAGAGACACAGAACATAATGATGAGTAGAGTGTAAATTAGAATGTTAGAACGTAGATAAATAGGTTTTCTTGAATGTTTATGATAAGGGACACGTGGCCAAGATGGAGAATTTGGGGGGTGGACACCTTTTCCTCCTTCTTCTCCATGTCATCCATGTTGGGTGACACGTTGGCCTCTTGGATTGGTTGGGGTCAGGGCTGGACCATTTAATAAAATTGCATTGTATTGGGAAAATTTTGTAAACATGTAATACGTAGTACTAACTATATAAGATAAGCCCTGCCTTCACCAGGCAGATTCCACCATGGATGCCAGGCTGAGCAGACCGCTGCTGGCCAGGCAAAGTGTCCCAGAGATAAGAAACAATAAACTGTCCTTGGAAAAAGAGAAAACTGTCTCCGGCAGTCTCTCTCCAGTCTCTTCGGGGAAAACCAGGTTTTGAACCACCTTCGTGTCCCTCTGGGGTGATCTCGGGGCAGAGGAGGAACCCCAGACTGGGACACCTGGCGTCCCTGGCTGAGCATTGACATCTGACATCCCCCTGGCTGGGCAGTGACATCTCACGTCTCTGGATGCACCACAGCCCACAAAGGTGGGTGCGGACCCCCAGAAGGGCAAGCTCAAGAAGACGCACAGAGATGGAGGAGACCCCCCCAGGCAGAGACATTTGGCACGGACCCTGGTGGATCCTTGTAGCCTGCAAAGGCAGGTACAGACCCCCAAAAGACAGAGCTTCAGAAAAGGCAAGCTGTTGAGGAGGACTGTGGAGGAGATTTACGGCCCTCTGCCAAGAAAAGCCGAGCTCCAGACGCGAGTCGGAGAGGAGGTGTCCCGGGAAGCCTCACTCCTGTGCACTGCTGGTCGGTTTCAGGAACCTCCGAATCGATTTTGGACGGATTGCTTTTGGGTAAGATGGTTCAGAATCAGACACATCATAGGATTCCCAGCTAGCCATGAGCAGGGGGTGGGAGGTTTACGGCTGCCTTGCTATCAGCAGGCGGAGAAAGCAATTAAAGTCCCTCAGAGACTGGGGAAGGATTCTCACCTAGCTATGAGCTGGGGGAGGGAAGTTTATGACTGCCTTGCCAGCAGCAGGTGGTTCAGCAAGGGCCTTGCCATCAGCAAGGCCAGGGGAAAAATTAAGTTAGAAATATTTCCAAGTGAGTTGCAGGACATACATTTTTGCTATTTCACCCCTTCAGAAACCCTGACCCCAGAAGGCGGGAGGGCGCTGCAGGCGACTCCCCGGGCCGTGGGGGACAGAGGGGAGGGGGACGGGACCACGAAAAAATGCGGGCTCGGTGCCGCATGGATGTCCAGGGAGGGGCAACCTGCGGGGACTGGGACGCAGAAGGACAGGACCATGCGGGCGGCTCTCAGCCCAAAGGGGGAAGGGAGCGGCAGCCTTCACACTGACCAGGACAAAAACAGGAAAAAAGCGCGGATTCGGTGCATTTAGCTGCAAGGGATGTCCAGGGAGGGGCAACCTGCGGCAATGGCCGGGACGCAGAAAAGCGAGAATTGCGAAAAGACACAGAGAGACCTGTCTCCAGCTGTCAGAAATGCTGCGGGAGGAGATAAATGCCCTGTTTCAGGGAAACCTGAGTTGTCCACATTAGAACTGGCAGATTCTAATGGGGAGAGAAATTTATGCTTTTTAAGTCAAAGGTGAAAAAATTAACAACTTTGAAGCAATTGCAGGCAGCTGCCCGGACAGAGCCGGACAGAGCAAACCCGTCCACAGCAGCGTGAGGTCACAGCCCAGGCTCACCGAGAGAGGGGGGGGAGGCACAGCCACCCTGCTCCAGAGGCTCCAGCAGCACCCCCGCTGCTCCCCCTGTGCCTGCACAGACCCAGTGCTGCAGACGGGAGGGGAATGGGGGGTGGAGAGAGGCCAAGAGCTGCTTTTTATCTATACTGTGGAGAACAAACAGAACAAGGGAACAGGACAAGAGAGTCAGTTTTATTTTCAGTTCTTGTATGTTAAACTAAAGGTGTTTGTTTTTGCATTTTTGTTAAAAAAATAGCTGAAACTTTAAGAATGGTAAAGGTATTTTAATAGTATTAGGTATTTTAATAATTGAAGGTATAATAAGGTATTTTGTATTTTATTTGAATATATATCATCTATATTTAGTGATTTGTTATTGGTCAGATATGAGTGGACATTTATTTAAATGTCAACATTGAGTTTTAATTTTCCTATAGTTAATGGTTTTAGAGAAGCCAGTTTATAAGTATTTGCAATATTGTCAATATAAATCAATAGATTTTGAGTTGGATTTTAAAATTTAAATTTAGTTTCTGTATTTAATTTTAAAAACACTGTAATAAGATTGTATGAATTCTATATTATAGAATGATTTTGTTTTCTGTTTCATTGTTTAATTTGAAATCTTTCAATACTTTAAGTAAGTTTTGGAAAGCCTCCAGATATGTCCTTGAATCAAATGTATGAAGATAATCAGCTAAGTTGTGAACTTAATGTTTCTTTATTTTCCTTCTATTCATTCTCTCTTTTATTTTGGCAGGTCTTTTGTGACCTGACACTTTGATATCTTATGGTTTTGAATATTTTGCAGAATTCCAGAAAATTATTTGAGCTTCATTCTCAGAAAAAAAAATTTAATGTTATGGTTCTCCTGAGTTGTTATCATAGAAGCACTGCAGTGTCTTGCCATGTTTAAAGTATCTTACTCTAAAGATGAATTTTAGAGAAAATGAGTTGCTAGAGGAGTTTGATTTCTTTTTGAAATGTTTAATTGTAACTTTGTTGTTAAGAGTTGTGGTTTATTTCTTTAATAAGAAGATGTCAGGGAGTTCTCTTCCAATTAGAGTTTAGGCTCTGGCCAAGCCTTAATTCTGACTGAAAGAGAAATTGTGTAAACCCAGGTGTTTTCTGCATCAAAATAATATTCCAATCGTTTGGATTGACAATTTGACTTATCGATATAACAGCTGAAGCTGACTTTGAAGTGAATTTGGTGTTCATTTTCCGGAGATGACCATCTAATTCCTCATTGAATCAAAGTTTGTCAGCTGTCTGCAGACCCTGAGGTGATGACACAGTTTTTTTAAATTGATAATTATCTAATCTTGTAAATGTATGCCTGTTATTTAAAGTATTGTTAATTATTGTATTATGTTTACTTGCAGAAGATTGTAAACTTTGGGTTTGTTTTCTTTGTTAGATAATACTTGAAATAATAATTGAGGGAAAATTTTCCAGTTTTGATCAAAAATATAGAGACAGAGAAAGTTGAAAAGCTTACAAAGTAAGCATTTGGGGGAAGGGTTCTGTTTGTGTCTCCACAGAGAGAGGACAGAGATGGTCGAAGCCTGCAGCAAGATTGGAACACCACAACATATAGCTTCAGTTGTCAAGGAGCAAATGACGGAAGTTCTTCAAGAACGACATGAAAAGATTTTTGCAAATTTTAAGAAGAAAAAGAATCCATCTAAAGGACAATGCTACGACTGTGGAATTTTTGGACATTTTAGGAAAAATTGTCCTCAATCCAGAAAGACTTCCAAGCCAACAGAACTTTACCCTAGATGTCGCAGAGGAAGACATCTGGCAAGTGAATGTTATTCTCTGACGGATGTGGACAGAAAACCATTGCCACTGCCAAAAAACACGAAGTGCAGGATCATCTTGTGCTACGACAGAAATGATGGCAGTGCAACAAGGAACAGCAACAACACCGGCACAGACAATACAGTTGTCGGGGAGCGTCAATCTGACTCCCTCAGCAGGGTGTTAGGGGACATCCCCTGTGACAGGGATTTGCTGCCCAGGAACGCAGTACATCCTGTCAGCTTCAAAAATGACTTGTTTTTTTGAATAAAGAATCTGCATCTATACGTACAGGACTGAAAGCACCGTGCCGAAAGAGACAAGATTTTTTGATAATGGGCAGAGACCGGTGCAGCAATTTTGGACTGACAATGTATCCTACTGTTGTTTCAGCAGACTGCTTCAAAGAGATGACAATTTTAGCAAGGGCTCTTCGACCCCCATTGACAATTCCACAAAATACTCAACTGGCAAAAGCGATAGCTCTGCCATCACATCCATTGGAGCATCAAGCAATGCTGGTGATGGGCGAAGGGCATCCACACTACAATGACCATGTCGAAGTACACGCGTTATGGTTGAAGTACATAACCCGTGAACAGCCAACTATTACTTGGGACTTGATATACCATAACAGGAAAACAACCATCACAAGGATGGTGAACACCGAACGTGACAGTGATTTCATATATTTTCTGACCTCGAGAATGGAACTTGATTGTACCTTTGGATCAAATCGCAGGCATTGGAGGAAGTTTTGTATGCCTCCAAAGTGAAAATTCAGTAACATTCACAGGACCCAGACAGAAGACAGCTATTACTCGTGTAAAAGCCATTCACTGTATGGGGAAGAGATCTCCTTTCACAGTGGAACATGTACCTGACAATGGATTTTTAGTAGGACTTACTGTGGCACTCGCCACTCCACACCGATACGTGGACTCTTTACCATTCCATTTAGTAGTGTTGGGAGAAGAAACACAGCTATATGGTTTGATTTTTCATTGGGACGAACACAAAAAAGACACTCTTTTAATTATAGAATGGGTTTTCCTATCTTACAGATCTCCAAGGACAATTCTTACAGATTCAGAAATGACAGTACAAGTGATAATAAAGGGAAGAACAAGGTTGATGACAATAATGGGCAAGGACTTTTCAATGAATAATGCGGCAAGGACCACAGATTTCTACAATACCAATGAATCAAAAAATGGATGAGGCAGCAGCTTGGCCTCAATCTCAACAAGTAATACCTTTGAACAGACAAATTCCTACAGAGACACACAGACCTGCAACAGCAGCTCAAGATACTTTAGTTGATTGGACAAATATTCGAATGGACTTGACAAGAAGCAGAAAATGTCCTGCAATTGGGACTGGTGAAATAGCCATGCCAGTGAATTATGACTCACAAGGACAAAACCAAAGATGGCAAAAATTAAATAATGATTTAGTTAAAGATTCAATTAAGACAATTAGAGACTATGGACTGCAATCTTCATATTTTAAACAGTTTTTAAAAGGTATTCTCAATGAATATGACTTGACTTCATGTGACATGAAATCTCTTGTGTCATTGATACTTACTGACACACAAGGACTTATATGGGAGCGCAGATGGAGAAGAGCTTTGAAGGAGCTGCGAAAGAAATACCAAGGTGGTACTCATGCTAACCTCACCATGGCAGAATTAGCAGGAGACCCTCCTCACAATGATCCAGTACAACAAGCCGCCAAGATTCCAAGGGGAGTGTTGGCAGACATCAAGGAAAAAGGATGTGAACTTCTCTTCAAACAAGATTTAAAAGACTTAAGGACTGACAGTGAAAAATGATTGTTTATATGCTGTTGTATCTTATTTTTTGTCAACTGTATTAGGTGAAAAAGAGGATTTACCAGTGATGCAGCCAAGGGAGAGTGTTTGGGAAAGTTTAGCATGGACAGTGGGGTTGGAAACAATTTGTTTGAGGCATTCCAGGCAAAAAAGCCATTTTCAACATGTCTGGTGGGATTGACAGTGAAAGAATGGTCCATTCCGGAGGGCATCCCTTCATGGGTGATGTAAGTTGTGACAACTCCTGTGAATGGATGGCATGTGTGGGTTCAATTTCTCCCTGTGGCTGTTTTCAAACCAAAAGAATTAGAAATTTTTGGTTCAACAATGGATTTTGGAATTGTATGTGATGTTTTAGGGGTGAAAAAGAACCAAACAATGGATGTTACTCCGAATTAGAATGTATATAGCAATTATATTGTAGTCTCAAACAAACCATCCTTCCGAGTTCTAGCACAGTTATTGTGCCTGGATGGTCTGTTTGACCTTTTTGATCTTTTACCTTTGTAAAAAGAAATTTTGAAAGTAGGTTTTTATATATTAGTGGAGCTTGTTACTATTCTCGTTGCTTTGCCATGCATCATCCCATGCACTCGGCACGCCTTGAACAAAGCTGTGAAAAGGGCTCTGGACAAAACCGTGAAGGAGGTCTTTTTGCTGCAAACAGAGGGGGGAGATGTGGGAGTCCAGGGTTTTTCCCTGGCTCCTTTGGGGATGCAAAAACCCCCCTGGCAGACCCCTCAGAGACCCCTGAGTGCTGCCCAGGAGCTGCAGGGGCTGGATTTGGCTCCTTGGGAGAATCTGCCCACATTGAGAGAAGAGACACAGAACATAATGATGAGTAGAGTGTAAATTAGAATGTTAGAACGTAGATAAATAGGTTTTCTTGAATGTTTATGATAAGGGACACGTGGCCAAGATGGAGAATTTGGGGGGTGGACACCTTTTCCTCCTTCTTCTCCATGTCATCCATGTTGGGTGACACGTTGGCCTCTTGGATTGGTTGGGGTCAGGGCTGGACCATTTAATAAAATTGCATTGTATTGGGAAAATTTTGTAAACATGTAATACGTAGTACTAACTATATAAGATAAGCCCTGCCTTCACCAGGCAGATTCCACCATGGATGCCAGGCTGAGCAGACCGCTGCTGGCCAGGCAAAGTGTCCCAGAGATAAGAAACAATAAACTGTCCTTGGAAAAAGAGAAAACTGTCTCCGGCAGTCTCTCTCGAGTCTCTTCGGGGAAAACCAGGTTTTGAACCACCTTCGTGTCCCTCTGGGGTGATCTCGGGGCAGAGGAGGAACCCCAGACTGGGACAATCAGTCTTTGACCCAGTACCCAGTTCTGTATGGGTACCAGTCTCTATGCTGGTTCTGTTTTCAGTCATGTTCTCAGTCACATTCACAGAGTGTTTCTGGTTGCAGAGTTGGTTCCGATGCCAGTGCTGGTCCCAGAGTGCTCATAGTGCCAATCTCAGTCTCGGCGCTGGTTCCGGTGCCGGTGCTGGTCCCAGAGTGCTTGTAGTTTTAATCTCAGTCTCATAGCTGGTTCCGAAGCCAGTGCTGGTCCCAGAGTGGTCATAGTGCCAATCTCAGTCTCGGTGCTGATTCCAATGACGGTGCTGGTCCCGGAGTGCCATTAGTGCCAATCTCAATCTTGGTACTTGTTCTGGTTCCGGTGCTGGTCTCGAAGTGCTCATAGTGCCAATCTCAGTCTCAGTGCTTTGTCTGGTGCTGGTCCCAGAGTGCTGATTGTGCCAATATCTGTCTCCGTGATGATTCCGGTGCCGGTGCTGGTCCTGGAGTGGTCATAGTGCCAATCTCAGTCCAAGTGCTGGTTCTGGTGCTGGTCCCAGAGTGCTCATAGTGCCAATCTCAATCTCGGCGCTGGTTCCGGTGCCGGTGCTGGTCCCAGAGTGCTCGTAGTTCCAATCTCAGTCTCGGCGCTGGTTCTGAAGCCAGTGCTGGACCTGGAGTGGTCATAATGCCAATCTCAGTCTCAGTGCTGCTTCTGGTGCCGGTGCTGGTCCTAGAGTGCTCATAGTGCCAATCTGTGTCTTGGTGCTGGTTCTGGTTCCGGTGCTGGTCCCAGAGTTCTCATTGTGCCAATCTCAGTCTCAGTGCTGGTCCTGGTGCCGGTGCTGGTCCCACAGAGTTCATAATGCTAATCTCAGTCTAAGTGCGGGTTCAGGTGCTGGTCCCAGAGTGCTCATAGCGCCAATCTCATTCTCCGTGGTGGTTCTGGTGCCGCTCTCATTCTCAGCCCCGGAGTTTTGCCGCTCACAGTCCCAGAATTCTCCCATGGCTGGTCCCAGTGTTGGTGCTAGTCTCAGTCTTGGTCCAAGCGCCATTCCTATATGGGTACCAGTCTCAGTGCTGGTTCTGCTGCCAGTATTGGTCTCAGTCCCATTCCCAGAGTGGTTCTGGTCCCAGAGCTGGTTCCAGTGCCAGTGCTGGTCCCAGAGTGCTCAAAGTGCCAGTCTCAGTCTCGGTGCTGGTTCCGGTGCCGGTGCTGGTCCCACAGTTCTCATAGTGCCAATCTCAGTCTGAGTGCTGGTTCGCATGTCGGTGCGGGTCCAGGAGTGGTCATAGTGCCAAACTCAGTCTCGGTGCTGGTTCTGGTGCACGTGCTGGTCCCAGAGTGCTCATAGTTCCAATCTCAGTCTCAGTGGTGGTTGTGGTGCTTGTCCCAGAGTTCTAATAGTGCGAATCTCAGTCTCGGTGCTGCTTCTAGTGCCTGTGCTGGTCTCAGAGTGCTCCAAGTGCCTATCTCAGTCTAGGTGCTGGTTCTGGTGCCGCTCTCAGTCTCAGCCCCGGAGTTGTACCGCTCCCAGTCCCAGAATTCTTTCGAGACTGGTCCCAGTGTTGTTGCTGGTATCAGTCTTTTTCCCAGTAACCAGTCCTGTATGGGTACCAGTCTCGGTGCTTGTTCTGTTTTCAGTCTTGGTCTCTGTCACATTCACAGAGTATATATGGTCCCAGAGCTGGTTCCGGTGCCAGTGTTGGTCCCAGAGTGCTCATAGTGCCCATCTCAGTGTCGGTGCTGATTCCAATGACGGTACTGGTCCCGGAGTGCTATTAGTGCCAATCTCAGTCTTGGTACTGGTTCTGGTTCCGGTGCTGGTCTCAGGGTTCTCATTGTGCCAATCTCAGTCTCAGTGCTGGTCCTGGTGCCGGTGCTTGTCCCAGAGATTTCATAATACCAATCTCAGTCTAAGTGCGGGTTCAGGTGCTGGTCCCAGAGTGCTCATAGCGCCAATCTCATTCTCGGTGCTGGTTCTGGTGCCGCTCTCATTCTCAGCCCCGGAGTTGTGCCGCTCCCAGTCCCAGAATTCTCCCGTGGCTGGTCCCAGTGTTGGTGCTAGTCTCAGTCTTGGTCCCAGCGCCATTCCTATATGGGTAGCAGTCTCGGTGCTGGTTCTGCTTCAGTATTGGTCTCAGTCCCATTCCCAGAGTGGTTCTGGTCCCAGAGCTGGTTCCGGTGCCAGTGCTGGTCCCAGAGTGCTCATAGTGCCAATCTCAGTCTCGGCGCTGGTTCCGGTGCCGGTGCTGCTCCCAGAGTGCTCGTGGTTCCAATCTCAGTCTCAGTGCTGGTTCTTGTGCTGGTCCGAGAGTGCTCATACTGCCAATCACAGTCTCGGTGCTGGTTCCGGTGCCGGTGCTGGTCCTAGAGTGCTCAGAGTTTCAGTCTCAGTCTCAGTGCTGGTTCTGGTGCTGGTCCCAGAGTGCTCATAGCGCCAATATCAGTTCTCGGTGCTTGTACTGGTGTTGGTCCCAGTCCCAGAATTGTTTCGAGGCAGGTCCCAGTGTTGTTGCTGGTATCGGTGTTGGTCCCAGTGCCAGTCCTGTATGGGTACCAGTCACCGTGCTGTTTCTCTTTTCAGTCCTGGTCTCAGTGACATTCTCAGAATGGTTCTGGGACCAGAGCTGGTTTCGGTGGCAGTGCTGGTCCCAGAGTGCTCATAGTGCCAATTTTAGTCTCGGTGCTGGTTCCGGTGCAACCCTGATTATCAGCCCCGGAGTTGTGCGGCTCCCAGTTCCAGAATTCTCCCGGTGCCTCTCCTAGTGTTGGTGGTAATCTCAGTCTTGGTCCAGTGCCAGTCCTATATGGGTTCCAGTCTCGGTGCTGGTTCTGCTTTCAGTCTTGGTCCCAGTCACATTCACAGAGTGGTTCTGGTCCCAGAGCTGGTTCCGGTGCCAGTGCTGCTCCCAGAGTGCTCATAGTGCCAATCTCAGTCTCGATGCTGGTTCTGGTTCCGGTGCTGCAACAGAGTGCTCTTAGTTCCAATCTAAGTCTCAGTGCTGGTTCTCGTGCTCGTCCCAGAGTGCTCATAGTGCCAATCTCTGTCTCAGTGGTGGTTCCGGTGCCGGTGCTGGTCCCAGAGTGCTCATAGTGCCAATCTCAGTCTCAGTGCTGGTTCGGATGCCGGTGCTAGTCCCGGAGTGCTCATAGTGGCAATCTGAGTCTCAATGCTGGCTCTGGTGCTGGTCCCAGAGTGCTCATAGTGCCAATATCCATCTCGCTGCAGATTCGGTGCTGGTGCTGGTCCCAGAGTGTTCATAGTGCCAATCTCAGTCTCGGTGCTGGTTGCGGGGCCGGTGCTGGTTCTAGAGTGCTCATAGTGACAATCTCAGTACCAGTGCTGGCTCTGGTCTTGGTCCCAGAGTGTTCATAGTGCCAATCTCAGTCTCGGTGCTGGTGCTGGTTCCGGTGCTGGTCCCAGAGTGCTCAAAGTTCAAATCTAAGTCACAGTGCTGGTTCTGGTGCTCGTCCCAGAGTGCTCATAGTGCCAATATCTTTCTCGGTGCTGGTTGCGGTGCCGGTGCTGGTCCCACAGTGCTAATAGTGCCAATCTCAGTCTGAGTGCTGGTTTCGGATGCCGTGCTGGTCCAGGAGTGGTCATAGTGCCAATCTCAGTCTCGGTGCTGGTTCGGTGCCGGTGCTGGTCCCAGAGTGCTCATAGTGCCAATCTCAGTCTCAGTGCTGGTTCAGGTGCTGGTCCCAGACTGCTCATAGTACCAATCTCAGTCTCGGTGCTGGTTCTACTGCCTATGCTGGCCTCAGAGTTCTCCAAGTGCCAATCCCAGTCTAGGTGCTGGTTCTGGTGCCGCTCTCAGTCTCAGCCCCGGAGTTGTACCACTCCCAGTCACAGAATTCTTTCGAGGCTGGTCCCAGTGGTGTTGCTTGTATCAGTCTTTGTCCCCGTAACCAATTCTGTATGGGTACCAGTCTCGATGCTGGTTCTGTTTTCAGTCTTGGTCTCTGTCAAATTCACAGAGTGTTTCAAGTCCCAGAGTTGGTTCCGGTGCCAGTGCTGGTCCCAGAGTGCTCATAGTGGCAATCCAAGTCTCGGCGCTGGTTCCGGTGCTGGGTGCTGGTCCCAGAGTGCTCGTAGTTCCAATCTCAGTCTCAAAGCTGGTTCTGGTGCCGCTCTCAGTCTCAGCCCCGGAGTTGTACCGCTCCCAGTCTTAGAATTCTTTCGAGGCTGGTCTCAGTGTTGTTGCTGGTATCAGTCTTTTTTCCCAGTAACTAGTCCTGTATGGGTACCAGTCTCGGTGCTGGTTCTGTTTTCATTCCTGGTCTCTCTCACATTCACAGAGTATTTATGGTCCAAGAGCTGGTTCCGGTGCCAGTGTTGGTCCCAGAGTGCTCATAGTGCCAATCTCAGTCTCGGTGGCTGATTCCAATGACGGTGCTGGTCCCGGAGTGCTATTAGAGCCAATCTCACTCTTGGTACTGGGTTCTGGTTCGGTGCTGGTTCCAAAGTGCTCATAGTGCCAATCTCAGTCTCGGTGCTGCATCGGATGCCGGTGCTGATCCCGGAGTATTCATAGAGCCAATCTCAGTCTCAGTGCTGGTACTGGTGCTGGACCCAGAGTGCTCATACTTCCAATCTCAGTCTCCGTGCTGGTTCCGGTGCCGGTGCTGGTCCCAGAGTGGTCATAGTGCCAATCTCAGTCTCAGTGTTGGTTCTGGTGCTGGTCCCAGAGTGCTCACAGTGCCAATCTCAGTCTCGGTGCTGGTTCCTGTGCCGGTGCTGGTCCCAGAGTGCTCGCAGTTCCAATCTCAGTCTGAAAGCTGCTTCAAAAGCCAGTGCTGGACCTGGAGTGGTCATAGTGCCAATCTCAGTCTCAGTGCTGCTTCTGGTGCCGGTGATGGTCCCAGAGTGCTCATAGGGCCAATCTGTGTCTTGGTGCTGGTTCTGGTTCCGGTGCTGGTCCCAGAGTTCTCATTGTGCCAATCTCAGTCTCAGTGCTGGTCCCGGTGCCGTGATGGTCCCACAGAGTTCATAATGCCAATCTCAATCTAAGTGCGGGTTCAGGTGCTGGTCCCAGAGTGCTCATAGCGCCAATCTCATTCTCCGTGGTGGTTCTGGTGCCGCTCTCATTCTCAGCCCGGAGTTTTGCCGCTCCCAGTCCCAGAATTCTCCCGTGGCTGGTCCCAGTGTTGGTGCTAGTCTCAGTCTTGGTCCCAGCGCCATTCCTATATGGGTACCAGTCTCGGTGCTGGTTCTGCTGCCAGTATTGGTCTCAGTCCCATTCCCAGAGTGGTTCTGGTCCCAGCGCTGGTTCCAGTGCCAGTGCTGGTCCCAGAGTGCTCATAGTGCCAATCTCAGTCTCGGTGCTGGTTCCGGTGCCGGTGCTGGTCCCACAGTTCTCATAGTGCCAATCTCAGTCTGAGTGCTGGTTCGCATGTCGGAGCGGGTCCAGAGTGGTCATAGTGCCAATCTCAGTCTCGGTGCCTGGTTCTGGTGCAAGGTGCTGGTCCCAGAGTGCTCATAGTTCCAATCTCAGTCTCAGTGGTGGTTGTGGTGCTTGTCCCAGAGTTCTAATAGTGCGAATCTCAGTCTCGGTGCTGCTTCTAGTGACTGTGCTGGTCTCAGAGTGCTCCAAGTGCCTATCTCAGTCTAGGTGCTGGTTCTGGTGCCGCTCTCAGTCTCAGCCTTGGAATTGTACCGCTCCCAGTCCCAGAATTCTTTCGAGACTGGTCCCAGTGTTGTTGCTGGTATCAGTCTTTTTCCCAGTAACCAGTCCTGTATGGGTACCAGTCTCGGTGCTTGTTCTGTTTTCAGTCTTGGTCTCTGTCACATTCACAGAGTAATTATGGTCCCAGAGCTGGTTCCGGTGCCAGCGTTGGTCCCAGAGTGCTCATAGTGCCCATCTCAGTGTCGGTGCTGATTCCAATGATGGTACTGGTCCCGGAGTGCTATTAGTGCCAATCTCAGTCTTGGTACTGGTTCTGGTTCCGGTGCTGGTCTCAGGGTTCTCATTGTGCCAATCTCAGTCTTAGTGCTGGTCCTGGTGCCGGTGCTTGTCCCAGAGATTTCATAATACCAATCTCAGTCTAAGTGCGGGTTCAGGTGCTGGTCCCAGAGTGCTCATAGCGCCAATCTCATTCTTGGTGCTGGTTCTGATGTCGCTCTCATTCTCCGCCCCGGAGCTGTGCTGCTCCCAGTCCAAGAATTCTCTTGTGGCTTGTCCCAGTGTTGGTGCTAGTCTCAGTCTTGGTCCCAGCGCCATTCCTATATGGGTACCAGTCTCGGTGCTGGTTCTGCTTCAGTATTGGTCCCACTCACATTCACACAGAGTGGTTCTGGTCCCAGAGCTGGTTCCGGTGCCAGTGCTGGTCCCAGAGTGCTCATAGTGCCAATCTCAGTCTCGGCGCTGGTTCCGGTGCCGGTGCTGGTCCCAGAGTCCTCGTGGTTCCAATCTCAGTCTCAGTGCTGGTCTTGTGCTGGTCCGAGTGCTCATACTGCCAATCACAGTCCAGTGCTGGTTCCGGTGCCGGTGCTGGTCCCAGAGTGCTCAGAGTTTCAGTCTCAGTCTCAGTGCTGGTTCTGGTGCTGGTCCCAGAGTGCTCATAGCGCCAATCTCAGTTCTCGGTGCTTGTACTGGTGTTGGTCCCAGTCCCAGATTGTTTCGAGGCTGGTCCCAGTGTTTTGCTGGTATCGGTGTTGGTCCCAGTGCCAGTCCTGTATGGGTACCAGTCACCGTGCTGTTTCTCTTTTCAGTCCTGGTCTCAGTGACATTCTCAGAAGTTCTGGACCAGAGCTGGTTTCGGTTGTGATGGTCCCAAGTGCTCATAGTGCCAATTTAGTCTCGGTGCTGGTTCCGGTGCCGGTGTGCTGGTCCCAGAGTGCTCATAATGCCAATCTCTTTCTCGGTGCTGCTTCCGGTGCCGGTGCTGGTCCCAGAGTGCTCATAGTGCCAATCTCAGTCTCGGTGCTGCATCGGATGCCGCTGCTGATCCGGAGTACTCATAGAGCCAATCTCAGTGCTGGTAGTTGCTGGACCAGAGGCTCATACTGCCAATCCAGTCCGTGCTGGTTCTGTGCTGGCGCTTGTCCCAGAGTGCTCATAGTGCCAATCTAGGTCTCGGTGCTGGTTCTGTTGCCAGTGCTGCTCCCAGAGCGCTCTAAGTGCCAATCTTAGTCTCGGAGCTGGTTCAGGTGCCGCTCTCATCCTTAGTCCCAGAGTTGTGACGCTCCCAGTCCCAGAATTCTCTCGGTGTGGACCCAGTGTGGCCATGTATCAGCCTTGGGTCCCAGTAGTGACAGTTTCGATATGGGCACCAGTATCGGTCCTGGTTCTGTTTCAGTCTTGATCTCAGTCAAGTCTCAGAGTGGTTCTAGTCGAAGAGCTGGTTCCGACGCATTGCTGGTCCCAGAGTGCTCATAGTGTCAATGTCAGTCTTGGTGCTTGTTCCGGTGCCGTTGCTGGTCCCAGAATGCTCATAGTGCCAGTCTCAGTCTCGGTGCTGTTGTGGTGCCGGTGCTGTTGCCAGAGTGCTCATAGTGCCAATCTCAGTCTCAGTGCTGTTCCGGTGCCGGTGCTGTGGTGCCAGAGTGCTTTATAGCTTC